>NW_026712223.1:847799-970428 GCF_030504385.1 Musca domestica | reverse complement strand
TTTAACTGTATTGTATTATTCATATATGTTTTTCTCACTAATTCTTAATCCAATTTTCTCCATAGAAATAACAAAAATATTATTATAACCTTCAAAAATTGTTTACCATCTCTGAAGGGGTTCCTCACTCTCTCTCTCTTTCTCTCTCTGAGTTTTTTGTACATATTTAAATGCAAATAATACTTTTAAATATACTTTCAAATTAAAAAACTATTTTCAATTCCTTTGTGATGGAAATTCTTCTCAATTATGCCTGTGTCGAAAATTTAAATTTCAAAATTAATCTCTTTCCCCACCCTCCATAAACTTTCTTATTATAAAACTTGTCTTCAACTCTGCCGTCAGTGGCCCAAGGGCCAGCATGGAATGCAATCAACTTTGTCGAAGAATATCATTCTCTTTTTCTATTAGCGATTTTTATTACCTTTCACTCAGGTCATATTGTTGAAATTGAACTTGTATCCTTTTTGTTGTTGGAAGAGGAGAGTTTAAATAGCCTTTGGCGCAAGAGAGACTGACTGGCTGTTGCTACTCACATTTCAGCAGAAGCATCGTTGTCGTCGAAAGTGGTCGCCGTACACGTGCAATGAAATTTTTCAAACACCAATCAACAACGCACACACACACACACAAACCTATACACTTGAGCTCACAGTCACATGCCACAAGAAAGTTCTCGTTCTGTTTTTTTCTAGTTCTTTTTATTTTCAATTTATACTTTTTAAACGAAGACTTGACTTGTCCACTTGCCTGAACTGGAAGAGATATTGATTAACAATTTGAAATCATATCTCCGGCATGGCGTTGAAATGCCATGACATGGCATGGACTGGAAGTTATGTTTGATACCAGTAAACAGACAGGTGTATGGTAGACCAATACAGCTGGACATTTCTATGGAACTTGTCTTAATCTTGCTCTCTATTGTCCCCTTGACTTGCAAGAGTATTGCAAAAAAAATGGTGGGATTTCCCCAATGCCGGGAGAAATGGAAGGGGATAGAGTGAGCCAGGCAATAAAAGAAAAGCCTTAAAGAAAAAATATATACTTAGTAGGGCTTAAGTGGACAATAAAGTGGGTTGGTGATGGTGGGGTGGAACGTGCAAAGTCATAAAGCTTGGGTATTAAGTTCTCCCAGAAGAAATATTAGAAATCATTTGAAATTTCTCCTCCCATCCAAATGATTTCCCCATAAAAACAAGTGAAAAATATTTCATTTCACCCCACCCTAACGTACATAACACTGAATACTCACATACACACATGTATGTCTAATTTGCTGTGACATGGATTTCCCAGTTGTGTGACACCAAACCAATAAGAAAATACATAACCAGAAGAAGAAGAACAAAAAGAAAATGAAATAAAATAAAACTCAAAGCATACATTCAGGCTGCTAGACCGTGTGACAATTCTCATGATGATGGAAAACACAAGAATGCAAGAATTGCTTGTAAGCAGCAAATATTGTATTTGACAATAACAAAAAACAAACAAACCAACAAACAGACCAACTGACATGACAAGTGCAACACATGAACGGGAGAATTGAAAAGAGAGAGAGAAAAAGTACAAGCAAGAACAAAAAATGTCGTAGTTGGCGAAGTTCTACAAAATAGCAACAGGGGAATTGACAACAAGTATGCCGATGTCATTAAAGGATATTGTGTATGGGTTGCTCTATGAGGATCATAGTTAGATTTATTAAAGGAAAAATATTCTGGAGTATCCCTTCTCTAGGCCTACTATAAAAAGAGCTATTGGTCCTCTTTGAGAGGACCAACAGTTCTTCGTTGAGAAGACTAACGATCCCCTTGTAAAGGCCAACTGGACTTTTTTGGGAAGATTTATTGATCTTCCTTTATAAAAGACATATTGGACTTCTACAGGGTGAGATGAAAAAACTGCAACCAACTTCAGGCTGTTGTCATTCCAAGCCATTCGTCCGACAGCTGTTAAATTATTACAGCGACAGATCATTATATTGTTTACAAGCGTACAAAAGTATTTTGGCAAGAATTTTCCAGAAAAAATTTATTCGTGATTTAATTCATCATGGTTATTCGTGGTGGAAGTGGCTATCGTTAGAGCACTCCAGCATTTAAATGCGAGAAAATCTTTTGTGACCGTGCCTGACTCGTTACCGTGATGCTAGTAGCGTAGCCCGACATATGTCAAGGATGTGGACGGAGAAACAGCAACATATCAGCAGAAATGGTCGAAAAGTAAAGAAGCGACTGATCGAAACCTGCGTCGCAGAGGCCGAAAAATGGCTCGTGAGCTGAAAATATCGCAATATTCCATTTGGCAAATATTGAAAAATGAGCTTGGGGTAAAGCATGAATTCCAAAAAGTACAAGAACTTACACCTCAACTGAAAGAAAATAGACTCAAAAGAGCTAATGAGTAGCTTCGCTTGGCCAAAAGTGATGAACTGCCGAATTTGGTTTCCTCGATTCCCTAAAGAGAAAACATTCGTTGTCCAGCAGTTTGTAAACAAACAAAATGATCGTGTTTACTTGCCAAAAGGTTCAGCTAAAAACGTGCACCTTCGGTTGGCCACCAGAACTCAAGCGCCGGTCATGGTGAAGCTGTGGGCCGCCATAACAGACGATGGTCGCTCTGCGCTCGTATTAATCGACCGGCATCAGAATAATTGCCGATTATTATCGCGAATGTATTCTGGAGGGTGTATTAAAGCCTTGAGCACGCAAACATTTTGGCCGCAGACCTTGGACATTTCAGCAGGACTCAGCACCATCGCACTCGGCACGCGTCACCCAATAATGGTTACAACATCAGGTTCCTCGATTCATTTCCAGCGCACAATGGCCACCAAAATCTCCGAATACCAATCCGTTGGACTATTGTATCTGAAGTATTTTAGGATGAAAGGTTGGCACTAAAAAACACCAAAGTGTCGATCACTTCAAGCAAACGCTTGTCCGGGAATGGACCAAAATACCGCAGAGCAACATTCGAGCAGTGTGTCACGGTTTCATTAGCCGTTTGAAGGTCATTATTCGTGCCAAAGGTGACCAATTCGAACAAACCTAAACTTATTCTAAAATTTGATGCTATTTCCGACATTTTTTGCTTTCATTCAATAAAATTTAAGGAAAGAAAATGTAAAAAAGATGGCGTTTGAATTTGTTGCATTTTTTTATCTCACCCTGCATAAGAAGACCTATTGGTCTTCCATAAAAAGTCCTGAGAACATCAAATGGTCTTCTTTGAAAAGACCATAGGTTTTCCTTGAGAAGACCCACTGAACTTCAATTGAAGATCAATTATAAAAGAAACCCAATTTCTTCCTTGATAAGACCAAGAGATCTTTTAGGGAAGATCAACTGGACTTATTCGAGAAGGCCAACTAGTCTTGTATAAGAAGATCAACTGGTCTTCCCTAAGAAGACCAACTAACCTTCTTTGAAAACGTAATTGAAGGTCAATTCTTTGAATAGATCTACAGGTCTTCGTTGAAAATACCTACAGTTTTTTCTTTGAGAAGAATCAAATAGGCTTCTATTATAAGACCAATTGGTCTTCTATAAGAAGACGAACTGCTTTTCCGTGAGAGGACCAACTAGACTCTTACAAGAAGATCAACTTAGTTTCTATGGGAAGGCCAACTGGCCATCTATGAGATGACTCGTCTCCTTTGAGAAGGTCTATTGACCTTCTTTGGGAAGACCAATTAATCTTCTTAAGGAATACCTAATCGTCTTCGTTGAAAAGCTCTGTTGACCCCAAGAAAATTTGTATATTTTTTCCCATGTTATTAAGTGAAAGAACTTCTGCTACCAGACTAAAAGACAGTTCCCCAATTAAATCCCACCACTATTTCAATATCATTTCGAAATGGGCAAACACCCATAATCCAAATGGCCTGACTCATTTCGCAATATTTTCCTAATTTCCCTTCTCACTAAATGGTTGGTGGTCGGATGTGGGATGGCCAAAAACAAGAACATCGAAAATAATCTTAAAATTATGTTTGAATTTATTATGGACTTTGTTGTCGGTTTAATAACTCTAAGCTCTTGGCATTTTGATGTACACTCCTATACACGTGTGTGTATGTGTGTAGGTAAGTATGCATGTTCAGGTTATGGATTGGGGAGCGTTGTTGAAGAAAGTCAAAGTCTCGGGGTGCTATGGAAATGTTTTCTAGTTTAGCTAACAAATACTACATTATAATATAAAACAGGTACATGGTTCATTCGTTTGGTTCGGTCGGTCGGTCGGTTGGTCGGACGGGATGGTGAGTCGGTAGTTTTATATTCCAACTTACAAGGCTAACAAACCCCAATATCAGTTTGCAAATAAATATAACAATACTTTTGCCAAGGGGAGTGCAGGGGTATTGGAGAAAATACAATGACAAACTTGTACACCAGGTCGGCCACCAATGCGCAAAATAATATAAGCAAGAAAATACGGTGTACAAAAAACCAACAACAACAACAACAACAGCAGCAGCAGAGAAAACAAGGAAGTAGAAATACTTATTGTGGCATGGAATAGACGAACTATAAACCAGTCAACCCATAGACACAAATTCTCCCTCCTTTCTTGGTCTCCTCACCAGTTTCAGATAGCTTTACAACTTTTCATATTTCCCTGCCCAAGGGGAGGGTGTGAGGGAGGCAGGGATAGTGGCACATTTTACGATGACGTCGAAGGGCACCACCAAGTAAGGCAGTCCCAATAAGAAGGACATACAGCAACCTGTTACAAGGCTACATAAATAACAACAACAACGACAACACAGGAATAATGTGTGGCACTTGTTACAACAAGGCTCTCATAAATATCTATGAGTGTCACACACAAACGCACTCACACTACTCACTCGGTAGAGGGTATTCGTGTCAACAAAATAAATATATTTTCGAATGTTACAAATTCCAAATGGGCCAATGTTTATCCAAATATCATTGTTTTTATTAATTAAATTTCAAAACAAACGAAATGATTTCATTTGTTTTGACCCAGGATAATTGATAGCAGCCTCAACGGAAAGCTTTCAACTAGGCGAGAATTGAAGAGAGCCAAAGGAAATCAGAAACAAACACAACTAGGGAGAGTATAACAAAGCTGTTGCATGTGTCGGTTATGGCGCTCTCTCTCATTTATATGGGAGGCAAACGGGGATGAGAGGAGATTGGTTATATGGATTTGTAAATAAAACTCTTATACAGGAAGGCATTTTTATAGCAAGGTTTACTCATTGAATTGAATGCAATTTAAATCAATTGTTGTACCTTTTATTTATTGAAATCAATTAAAACATTAGAAATATATATCCGCGAAGTGCTTTAAAGACACCCTATACTATAACATAGAAAAAATTAGGGGCAAGAGAAAAATAATTTCGTTTTAATTTTGCAGTCCATGGGGAAGCATTCTGTAAGTATGCAAATTGGGAATCGATGCCTCACTCTTGGTGTGATGGTTCGAAATTCAGACTGTTTTTTAGAAATTGATAATGAAAGTCTTCAATATGCACAAATTATTTTCTATTATTAAATTATTTTAATTTATTACATAAAAAATGAATTTGGCTTGAAATTGTAAAAATATAGCAAAAGGCTGTCACTTCCAAGCCACTCGTCCGACAGCTTTTAAAATTTTTCCAGTAACAGCTCATTATATTGTTTACAAGCGTACAAAAGCATTTGATGAGATTTTTCCAGAAAAAAGTTATTCGTGACTGAAGTCAAGCGTGATAGTTTGATTTCTTTATATTTGGCTGTAAAACAACAAGAGGCTATCGTTAGAGCACTCCAGCATTTAAATGTGAATAAATCTTATGTGTCTCGTACCATCGCCCGTTACCGTGATACTAGTAGCGTAGCTCTAGTTTAAGGAAGTGGACGGAAGAAAACAGCAACATCAGCAGAAATGGTTCGAAAAGTAAGGAAGCGACTTGATCGAAATTCGCGTCGCAGTGGTCGAAAAATGGCTCGTGAACTGAACACATCGCAATGTTCCATTCGGCAAACATTAAAAACTGAGCTTGGGGTAAAGCCATTGAAATTCCAAAAAGTGCAAGAACTTACACCGCAACAGAAAGAAAATAGACTCAAAAGAGCTAAAGAGTTGCTTCGCTTGGCCGAAAGGGGTGATCTGCCGAATTTGGTTTTCTCCGATGAGAAAACATTCGTTGACCAGCAGTTTGTAAACAAACCAAATGATCGTGTTTACTTGCCAAAGAGGTCCGCCGAAAATGTGCCACTTCGGTTGGCCACCAGAACTCAAGCGCCGGCCATGGTGATGGTGTGGGCCGCCATAACAGCCAATTCGCTTTCCGCTCGTATTAATCTACCATGGCATTAGAATAAATGCCGAATATTATCGCGAAGAAGCCAATATTATGAATTTAAAATTAGCCTCGCCTTAAAGTTAACCCTTATCTCCACTTAACCTTTTCAAAACTTAACTGCTATTTTTCTTTATTAAAATATCTCAGGTATTTCTTTCATCTTTTCAATAATTGCAGTTCAGAAACCTAAACTGCAAGTGACATTTGAATACGATAAGTGACGGTGGTGTTGGTGTCGTGGTGGTGTGGCTTTTTTAGATAACTTATCATTTCTACATTTTGTTTTGCATAAAAACAGTCTTTCAAGTGTTAACATAACAAAAAATAAAAGAAGAAAAGATAACAAGAAATATACTTCATAATTGTTGATATTTTATTTTCATTCCTTTTTTTTTGGTTTTTTCTATTTTGCACAAACCAGTTAATGATCTTCTGTTGAACAATTGTTATGGAACAAATTAAATCCAAAACGTGATTCAAAATCGCCATTATTGGAATACTTCGAACGGTTTATTCCGAAAAGAAATCACATAATTAATATGCGCGATTCGAAGATAAGGTTAAGACCGAACAAATTGGCCAACGATAAATATGAAAATAGACATTTGGAATTCTCCGCAAAACGCTGTTGTATTCAATTGCATGAACACAAGCCGGATACATCTTTCGGAATAATGATTAACTCAGGCGTGTGATCGCAACTAATTAGCATATATTTTCATACACCGAAAAATATAATTATTATAAATATATATGTACAATTTGGTTAATAAATTTGTTAAAGATTTACTCAACGACTCCATTCAAAATTAATGAAAATTAAAAAAAAAAATAATACAACCATGGTAGAAGAATGCTGGTAAATGCATCAACGCTTGGAAAATTTTTGAAATGTTTCTTCAAAAATAAGTAGATTTGTATACGTTTTCCTATACGACGCCATTTGAAGATTGTATGTTATGCATTTTTTTTTTAAAATTTTTACAAATTTGAATAATTTTTCATTCAAAAATTTCAATTCCAAAATTGATTTGACAGTTCATTGTCCCAGCAGCTGTGTCGATGCGACTACCTGTATTCTTCTACCATGAAATACAACTCTGTATACCATTAGGCTTTCTTCAAATTATTGAAATACTGTTTAAGCATCGAGTGGATTTCACCTGTCAATTCCATAGCTTATAGGTCAAAGAAATCCACTGGAATATTATTTGACAGTTAAAATCCACTGGGTTTTACAACAAAGTCAAACGCAATAATTTTTACATTTTTTTTAAATTTTATTGAACAAAAGCAAAAATGTCGGAAATAGCATTACAGTTAAGAATAAGTTTAGATTTGTTAGAATTGGCCACCTTTGGCACGAATTATGGCCTTCAAACGGCCAATGAAACCGTCACACGCTTCCCGAAAGTTGCTCTGCGGTATTTTGGTCCATTCCCGGAGAAGTGCTTGCTTGAGGTGATCAACATTTTGGTATTTTTTTAGTGAAGATTGGCACTAAAAAATATTCCAGACACAATAGTCCAACGGACTGGTATCCGCAGATTTTCGTGGCCATTGTGCGCTGGAAATGAAGCAAGAAACCTCATTTTGTAACCATTCTTGGGTGGCGCGTGCTGAGTGCGATGGTGCTGAGTTCTGTTGGAATGTCCAAGGTCTGGGGCCAAAATGTTTGAGTGCCCAAGACTTTAATACACCCTCCAGAATATTTTCGCTATCATATTCCCCATTTATTCTGATGCTAGGTCGATTAATACGAGCGGAGAGCGACCATCCGCTGTTATGGCGGCCCACATCATCACCATGGCCGGCGCTTGAGTTCTGGTGGCCAACTGAAGGTGAACATTTTCAGCCGACCTCTTTGGTAACGAATATTTTCTCATCGGAGATAGGAGAAAACCAAATTCGGCAGTTCACCACTTTCTTTACTTTTCGAACCATTTCTGCTGATGTTGCTGTTTTCTTCCGTCCACTTTCTTGACGTCGGACTACGCTATCACCGTAACGAGCGATGGTACGAGCCACAAAAGATTTATTCACATTTAAAAGCTGGAGTGCTCTAACGATAGCCACTTGTGGTTTTCCAGCCAAATATAAAGAAATCACACTATCACGCTTAAATTCCATCATGAATAACTTTTTTCTGGAAAATTCTCACCAAAAAGGTTTGTAAACAATATAATGTCACTGGAATAATTTTAACAGCTGTCAGACGAGTGGCTTATAATCGACAGCAGTCTGAAGTTGGTTGCAGTTTTTTTTTTATCTCAATCTGCATATATAGGTCCCATGGTAGAAGAATATAGGTAGTCGCATCGACACATCTGCTGGGACAGTGAACGGTCAAACTAATTTTGGAATTGAAAATATTGAATGAAAAAATATTGGAATTTGTAAAAATTAGTGAAAAATGCATGTCATAACAACCTCTGATTGTCGTCGTGTAGGAAAACATATAAAAATCTTCTTAAGTTTGGAAAAACAAGAAAAAATTGACGTATCCATGTTTCGAAGGTTGATGCACCTACCTGTGTTCTTGTATCATGATAGGTCTATTATCATAACAACTCTTAATGCTAACTCCTAAGGCTAATTTAAACCGACAACTAAATTACGCGTTTTACAAAATTTCAATTTTTTTATTATCAACGTAAGTTATAATAGCTTTTTTAATAAATAATGCTTTACTGACCTCCATACCTTAAATATTAATTACACTATAAAAAATGTGTATATAAAAATAAAATAATCGCATAGCTATACCCCTCCCCCCACTCAGAACTCCATCTTTATTCCACAAAAAATATCCCCTGCCAGAATACCAGCCAGTATTCAGAAATAGAACAACAACTAATTTGCATGTCATAAATATATTAAAAAAATCCTATGGTTTTGCAACTCAAAAAAAAAAAAACATTTTAATTACTTGTTACTAAAAATAAAACGACAACTCTACAAACAAGTAAAATATTGTACAGGATATTGAAACGATAGAGCGAATGGAACAGCAAACGGTCCCTTCAAACAAAAAAGGTCATATGCAGAGAAGAAGAAGAAGCAGATGCATCGCCACATTTGTTGTTTTTTTTTTTTTCTCTTCATGTTTTGTTGTGAATCCAAATATTGCATGCAGCAAATAGATATATCCTTCGTGATGAAATTATAGACATATTTACACTTCCTGTTGCGGCAAGGTTAACGTTATGGTAATTAAATTATAGCAGAAATGGCAATAGAATTAAAAAAAATCTCTGCTAATGCAGTAAAAACAACTGCAACCTTAATAAAACGATTACAGTTTGCCCGATTTAGTAAACACAGTAGCTTTAAATTACCAATTCCATAGCAAATATGTCAAATAAATTCTCATATATAATCTACAACAGAGTTGACAATCGAAGAGGGAGATTGGATTTTATTCTCATTAACATTGGCCCTTCGAGCCAGATAGAGAATTTAATATATACCCAAGTGAAGCGATTGTGTTTCCTTTCTCACTAAACATTGCGCCAGTCGAGCCGAATAGAGAATATAATTGACAATTGAAGTGGAAGATTGGATTCTATTCTCATTATTAAAAACATTGATCTTCCGAGCAGGATCCAGATTAGAATTGACAAGAGGGAGATAGGATTCTATTCTCACTTGCACATGGTATGGCATATTAATGTCTAATTATGAGTGAAAAGAGTTGTAGGATTTTAGTGTGTCTCTGACATCCTTTTATGAAATGTCACCAAATATGCCATGCCTTAATGCCAAGGTGCTTATGTATGATCACCTTAATGTAAACATACCATAAGTTTCTTCGTCTTTGTCAGCCTGGAACGGTAAAAGCATAGTAAAATAAAGAAAGTAAAGTCATTTCAATAAGCATACCCATCTTTGCATTTTCCGCAATTTACCGTGTCAAATTTCACAGCATGGAAAACAGGTTCCCATCACTGACTTTGACAATAAAATGTCGTCAAATGAAAATTTTTTTGAAAAAAAATGCATATGACTACCTTTATTTACCATAGGTAAAATTTGCAACCAATTTCAGACTGCTGTCATTTCTAAATTATTACAGTGACAGCTCATTATGTTGTTTACAAGCGTATAAAAGCATTTTGGTGAGAATTTTCCAGAAAAAAAGTTATTCGTGATGGAATTCAAGCGTGATAGTGTGATTTCTTTATATTTGGCTGGAAAACCACAAGTGGCTATCGTTAGAGCACTCCAGCATTTAAATGCGAATAAATCTTTTGTGTCTCGTACCATCGCTCATTACTGTGATACTGGTAGCATCGCCCGATGTACGGAAGAAAACAACAACATCAGCAGAAATGATTCGAAAAGTAAAGAAGCGACTTGATCGAAACACGCGTCGAAGTGGCCCAAAAATGGCTCGTGGGCTAAACATAACGCAATATTCCATTCGGCAAATGTTGAAAAATGAGTTCGGGGTAAAGCCATTGAAATGCCAAAAAGTGCAAGAACTTACACCGCAACAGAAAGAAAATGGACTCAAAAGAGCTAAAGAGTTGCTTCGCTTGGCCGAAAGTGTTGAACTGCCGAATTTGGTTTTCTCCGATCTCCGATGAGAAAACATTCGTTGTCCAACAGTTTGTAAACAAATGATCGGGTTTACTTGCCAAAGAGGTCAGCTGAAAATGTGCACTTTCGGTTGGCCGCCAGAACACAAGCGCCGGCCATGGTGATGGCGTGGCCCGCCATAACGGTCGATGATCGCTCTCCGTTCGTATTAGTCAACCATTGCATCAGAATAAATGCCAAATATTATCGCCAAAATATTCTGGAGGGTGTATTAAAGCCTTGGGCACGCAAACATTTTGTTCGCAGACCTTGGACATTCCAACAGGACTCAGCACCATCGCACTCAGCACGTGCCACCCAAGATAGGTTACAAAATAAGGTTACTCGTATCTCTGGATACCAATCCGTTGGACTATTGAGTCTGGAGTATTTTGAAAAGCAAGGTTGGCACCAAAATACCGAAGTGTCGATCACCTCAAGCAAGCGCTTCGTCGGGAATGGGCCAAAATGCAGCAGAGCAACATTCAGGTAGCGTGGATGGTTTCATTGGCCGTTTGAAGGCCACAATTAGTGCCAGGTTGACCAATCCAAACAAATCCAACTTATTCTAAAATTTGAATATATTTCCGACAGCTTTCATTCAAAAAAACAATTAAAAATGTGAAAAAGCTGTAAGTTCGGTCGGGGCGAACTTTGAATACCCTCCACCATTTGAAGCAAATTTGGCAATTCTCAAAAACAATAATATCCGTTAAAAATTCTGTTAAAATCTTAAAAATACCGAATGTAGCTGTTATATTAGGGTATATACGACGACATGAACCTGCATAGGTAACATTTGTCAAAAGCCATTACAATATTCAAATGCGAAACTTAAAAAATCGAACGGGAGGTACCGTTATATGGACCTGCACAGACAATTTTCTGTCTTAGACTGTAGTATCCATTACGAACTTCAAATACCAAATTTGAAACAATTCCGGTGAATAATATCGCTAAACTCATCAAAATACCGAATATCGGGAGGTCCCATTATATGGGGGCTATATAAAAACGTGGACCTACATGGCCCATTTTACCTGCAGACATAACATACACTTTGTTCGGAAGCTAGAGTGATTTCCAGAGACGATTTCCTCAGACGGGCGGACATCGCTAAATCGACATAGAATTTTATGCTGATCAAGAATATATAACCATTGTGGGGTCTAAAATGTGCATTTTCAGGTGTTTCAAACGGAATGGCAAACTTAATATACCCTCCATACTATGGTGGAGGCGTTTGACTTTGTTGCAGTTTTTTTTATCTCACCCTGTACATATGTAAAACACATTTCGTCTGATAGATCCCTTAAGATTGATAGATATCTTACAAATATAATGTTCTTCGTACTCCGAGAGAGAGAGAGAGAGAGAAAGGGGGAGAAAGAGGTATCATTTTATATTTTATTCCACCGTTATAGAATTGAAAGACGTTTACCGAAAAACTCTCATGAAATAAAATTCCGATTAAAAATTTTAATAACCTTGCACATGTCTTATGTTTACTTATGAAGAATCCATTAATATATAATAAATATGCTGCGGTTCTTTATAAAAAATTTTATTTTTTTCCTCCATCACCCATTCTCTTTTTCCCGGAACACACTATCAGTAGTGAGTGACATGCGGTAATACCAGGAATAGTATTTTGGGTTTTTTGTTTTAAATATATATTTCATTGCAATTTGTTGCGGACCAGTTTTCGGCAACAAAAAATTAAAAAAAAAACTAAAGAAGTTGAATGAAGCTACGTTCACATGTACCTTAAAATTGTTTTCATATTTGACAGTTTCCAAGAAATTTCTACGTAATTAATACTGCCAATTGTTGGCATTTTTTGTGAAATTCACTTATTTCATGGCTCCAGATTTGTGAGAGAAAAAAATAAAAAAAATGAAAAAAAAAAAAACTGAAAACTGCAAAACATTGCATGTAACATATCCCCCCCCCCCCAAAAAAAAAAAAAAAAAAAAACAACAACAACTCACGTTGTTAACCTTGAAATGTTGCCGTTGTTGCTGCTGTTTCTTTGTTCGCGCAATGGCAGCGAGTTACAGACAGGCACACCACCAGCCAAACAAAAAAGTCACATTCTTCAGGAAGCAATTTATTTACAATATTTTTGTTTTTTAAAGTTTGTTGTTAAATTTTATTTTTTTTTTTATAAAAACAAATCACTTTGCTCTACGAAAGTTATCTACCTACAACCGAAAAACAACCAGCCACATAAAAATATTGTCATGTCAATCATTAAAGGAAGAAGATTGAATGCTTCAACAAATCATCCATCATTTTATGATTTTCGATTTGTGCCCGGGGTTTCGGAAAACAAAACGCTCAAAAACGGCAAGCAAGTTAATTATTCATTAATTTTTTTGTTTTGTTGTTTGTTTATGTTGTTGGCTGTTTGTCAGAAGAATGCCAATAATTTGATGGCTTTTTATTTCTAATCACCAGAAAATTTTGATGTTGTTGTTTAGTTAATGGTTGCACTTAAAAGGTGCTGTTGAAGATGCTGCTGCTGCTGCTTCTGCCGTTGGTGATCGCTCCCATTGCTGGTTATTCGGTTTTATGGCCAAAGAATCAGCAGTTTATTGATAAAAATTAAATATGCAAATGCCAACTAATTATAACACTTTATTTGAAGCAGATTTATGGTAATCAAAAATTTATGATTTTTCCAAATACGTCAGTCAGGGCAGGGTTTAACCCTTGAGCCATCAGGGGGGTCCTTGTGGTCCTGGGGAGCAATTTCTAAAAAAATATTTCACAATTTGTTAGCGTATAAATACCTTACTTAAAAAAGTAAAAAAGCAGTAAGTATGGCCGGGCTGAACTTTGAATACCCTCCACCATTTGGAACGAATTTGGAAATTAAAAAAAAACGTTAAAAATTCTGTTAAAATCTTAAAAATACCGAAAATACCCGTTACATTGGGGTCTATACGAACACGTGGATCTGCATATGCAACCTTTGCCATAAACCATTACAATATTCAAATGCGAAACTAGAAAAAACCTCGGTGAATAATGTATCTGAACTCATCCTATAACTAATATAAGGAGGTACCATGGGAACTATACCAAAACGTGGACCTGCACAGACACTTTTCTGTCATAGGCTGTAGTATTCATTACGAACTTCAAATACCAAATTTGAAACAGTGCCGGTGAATAATGACGTTAAAATCATCAAAATACCGAATATAGGGCAGTACTGTTAAATAAGAGCTATACGAAGATCGGGACTTGCATAGACAATTGTCTGTCGCAGGCTGTAGTACCTATTAGGTACTTCAAATACGATATCTCAAACAATTTCGGTGAATATTGTACCTAAAATCGTCAAAATACCGAATATAGGCAGGTACTGATATTTAGGGCCTATGCGAAGACCTGAATGACCGTGGACAATTTTCTGTCATAGGCTGTAGTACCCATTACGAACTCTAAATACGAAATTTGAAACAACTCCGGTGAACTATGTCCCTAAAATCGCCAAAATATCGAATATTGGGGGGTACCGTTATATGCGGGCTATACGATATCGTGGACCTATATGGACATTTCTCTTCCAGGGCATAAAGTGTTTAGAAATAACTTCTAGCCCGGATTTTTAGACAATTACATTGAAAAATTTAGCTAAAATCACAAAAATACCGAATATAGGGTGGTACAGTTATATGGGGGATATACGATATCTTGGGTCTGTATAGACAATACTCTTCCAGGGGGTAAAGTACTTAGAAGGAACTCCTTTTGTGGATTTTTAGACAATTTTATTGAAGATGCTGGCTACAATCATCAAAATACCGAATATCGGGGGGTAACGTTGTAGGGGGGACTATACGATATCGTGGACCTATATAGACAATTCTCTTCCAGAGAGTAAAGTACTCAGAAATAACACCTTGCATGGATTTTCAAACAATTTCATTGACAAATTTGCTATCCTCATCAAAATACCGAATATCGGGGGCTATATGATATCGTGGACCGATATAGCCCATCTACGAACTTGACTTGCCTGCAGACAAAAAAAAACTGATCTGTGAATAATTTTAGCCTCCTATCTTTATTCTTTTTGACTCTAGCGTGACTACACCAGACGGACAGGGCTAAATCATCATAGAATTGTACCCTGATCAGGAATGACGAACTTAATATACCCTCCATACTATGTACGGTGGAAGGTTATTTAATTTTATGATAAGGTTTTAACCTGTTGCCAGCCAAGAGGGTTAAGCCCACTCCCAAAATGTTAATCGCTCAAACTTGCTTTGCTGATTTCTTGTCTTTGTTCGCCACGTTTGTGGCCGCTGGTCTCATCTCCATTTTGCGAAACACAAATTCAATTCAACAGCTCAGCTACGAATACAACAACAATAAATCATCGTGTAAATTGATACAAATCGAAATTAATACAGATATTAGATAAAAATGTTAAGCTATTGATTGTTCAAGGTTGCGATAAACAACAAAAGTCTTCATCACACCATGGAGCGAGCATCCAACCATCCATCCATCTACCGAATATGCCAAGTAACAATCGCCAAGAAAACAAAGACCAAAAATAGGTTTTTTTTCTATTTTTATGGCCATTGGGCCAAAAACACAAAAGAGCGAAAACTAAAACTTGAATAGGCCAGAATAACACTGAGGCTAACAACAACAAAATACAATAACAACAGGTAACACCAAATCAAGAAATGATGAGAATAATGACGAACTACAAAGACCGGCTGACTGTCTGATTAAATGGCAGACAAACGAACAGACAGACAGACAGACTGTCTTTTGATTGACAATATTTATGTCTGTCTGAGGTTAAATCGCCAACAAAGTAAACAAAACTAAAACCCCCAACCACCAAATGCGATCGTCGCCGTCACAGCGAGGTGTAATAAAAATCGCCTTCAGCCAAACATCTTCGATGAGTGGGCACAACGTCAACCACAGAGGCTACTCACATGGATGCAACACCACACGAATAGATGGGTTACAGGTGCATTTTCGTTGACCACCGAACAAAGCCACAGCCAATTGTCCAATAACTTATTACCAGTCATCCTAATCATGAAACAAACAAACAAACAAACAGACAAACAAAAAAGCCATTGACAAGTGCCAGCTTGTGGTTGTGTATTTTTCTTAAATGGTATCAATTAAATTTTAGAAAAATAATAAACTTTTTTCTATCGCCATGACCATTTGCAATGCAAGTACTTGAGTTTGGGATTTGATTTATCTCTTTGTTGGATATAAGTTCGATTAAAGGTTACATTTTCTATAAAAGGGATTGAGTACAAAATGTGTCAGGTGACAAAGAATTTTGAAAATATCATAGAAATTCCAAAAATAAGAATTAAAAGTTTTGTTTTAGCCCTCCACCGCACTTTAAAATTTCATATCTATAGGAGATTTATAAAAAAAAAATATTTAATGCATAGAAACTCTAGGCGAAGACCTGGAAATATCTTGTAGTTGGGGTTTATAGGGACACATAAGAGGATTTCTCTTTATTGAGGGCGTGTAGATGGTCTTGTTTCATAGAAGACCTTTGGAACATTTTCAATATGAGCCAATCATAAATATCTGAGCGGAATTTTATTCCCACACAAAACATTTAATAATTTTTTCTCCAAAGACCATTCCTCGAATCATGAATAATTGAGGAGAAATAATTTGTGAGGTTGGCAACGCTAATGGGTCTTTTATGTACCTTGTGTAACCTATTTCTTGTGAAACTGGTGCAAATTTTGGATGCTTTGGTTAAAAACATGTAAAAAAGCTGTAAGTTCAGTCGGGCCTAACTTTTAATACCCCCCATCATTTGGAACGAATTTGGCAATTTTCAAATAAAATAAAATCTGTTAAAAATTCTGCTAAAATCTTTAAAATGCCGAATGTAGCCATTATATTAGGGTCTATACGACGACGTGGACCTGCATAGGCAACATTTGTCAAATACGAAACTTGAAAAAATCAATGAATAATTTAAAAATACCGAATATAGGGGGGGAGGGGGTGGGTACTATTATATGGGGGTTACACCAAAACCTGACAATTTTCTGTCGTAGGCTGTAATATCCATTACGAACTCTAAATACCAAATTTAAATCAATATCGGTGAATAATGTCGCTAAAATCAGCAAAATACCGAATATCGGGAGGTACCGTATGGGAGCTATACGAAGACGTGGACCTGCACTGACAATTTTCTGTCATAGGTTGTAGTATAGTACAAATCACGAAAATACCGAAAATAGGGTAGATGGCAAGATTTAAGCAAATCTGAAGCTGAAAATTAAGACCTATTTAAGGATTTTTTCAAACAAGAGTGACTCAGGAGTGTACACCAAACAAAACAAAAGAGTGAAGTGTAGACTCCGCAAAAATCTCACACGCTTCCAACAATCCTGCTCGTGAGCAAGTTTCGCTCTGTGCTCTGGTAAAACCTACTAATTTTGTGGTCAAAAAGTAGCTTTCTTGTCCGATCGTATGTATGCCTACAATCATGCTTTGAATTTTAAATGTCTTTTGTCAGATGATCTTTCCGTACAGGGACGGATTATCTGAAAAAGGTGGGGGTAGATAACTCTGTAAGGTCTTTTGTGTTCAGAAGAAAATTATGGTCAATTAGATGTCTTTGCCTAACAGAAGGCTTTGAGAAAGTCTTCTATGTTTTAGAAAATATTTAGAATTGTACCTAAGGAAGTCCTCCGAGCGGCCTTATGTATATCAAGCTCTTAACGAAGGCTAAACCTTCGTATAAATCTCTTCTAACAAAAGTCTTAAATCTGGGTGGCGGCCTTTACACCACAGAACTGCCAAAACCCGGACATTGCATATTTTTTTCGAAGATGTCTTAATAATTACAGTCACTTCGGCTGGAAAATATGTCTAGAACTTTTCGAATTTTTGTTTAATATTTTGTTGTTGCAAAATGGTCAGGCTTATCCCTTTATTGTTGTTTTTATAAAAACAACGTTTGTTTATTAGTGGAGAACGATGGTAATGTTTACCAGGGGGTAAGGCAGGGAATACCTAGGTTTCGGAAAGAGCCACCAATCCTCATCAGTTCCCTTGTTTTTGTCTGGGATATTCTCCCCAGAAGTTATTTTAAAAATAACTTCTGTAAAACTATTTATCATCCATCAAAAGCCAAAATTTCAAATTAGAGTATTTATTTTTGCAAATCGAATCTAAAACCTCCAATATACTGAACATCGGGATGCTGCTTCAAAAAGAGGATGTATCAGATATTTATGATATTTATTATGGGTCTAAAACCTCTAAAATTCCTAAAATCGGAAGATACAGTTATTAGAGCCTATATCAAATAGTGAATCTCTTATACACATTGAGAGTCCGAAGTGTCAAATTTCAGCTCAATCAGTTGGATATTCTAGTTCAAACATCGTAAAAAGCCTGAATCTGGTGCTAACGTCATATTGAAGCTATAAGCCAGAGTTAACCGATAAATAACTTTTTCCAATGGCCAACAACGTTGATTTCAAACAAGTAAAAAACATTAAGTTCGTCCGGGCCGAACTTTTAATATCCTCCACCTTAGGGTAAAGGAAACATTAGAACCCATTATGACCCACAAATACCAATATTTAGACATAATCGTGGGAAAATGTGGCAAAAATAATCAAAAAACCGAATATCTAGAGGTACCGTTATATGGGTACTATACCAAAACGTTGACCTATACATCTCATTTTCAATACCAATCATCCCAGACAAATAATATGGGCCGTATCGTGATTTCAACAGCCAGACGGACAGACAGACGAACATCGTTAAATCGACTTAGAATTTTATGCTGATTATGAATATATATATACTTTATGAGATCTACGACAAAGAATGACAAAGTTAATATACCCTTCTTTCCAAGGAGGATGGTATAAAAACAGATCAACTGACCGATAAATAAATCGACTTATATTATGTTTAAAATAATTTTGTCAGGCTTAACCTCCTTTATGAGGATTTGTTTGGCGTATGAAGTTAGAATTTTAAATCCAATGAGTTTATCAAATCTTGTGCCAATCAGAAATATTTGTGGTTAAAGTGGCCGCAGACGAATACACCTTCCATTTTTTTAGTGAAGGATATCATAAAATTTAATGGGTGGATTTGTAAATATGGCTCTTTCGTCTTTTAATTTTAAAATCTAAAAAAGAGGCCAATTTTTAAACAATTTTCAAGGTTGATAAGCTATTGGCCGTTTTTTTTTCGATCATAAAAAAACTATCAACTTTAAAAAAGTTCACACCTTAGACGAACTAAAAAATTAATAAATAATATTTTAATGACCATATAAAATAATATGATTGCTCCACCAATGATGCATTTGCATATGAAAATAAATTTGGCTCCGATGGTGGCGATGTGTGAAGATTCTCTTCAAACCAAATGTCTCTTCTTCTTCATTTGATCAAAAAAAAAAGAAAGAAAAAAAGTGTCAAAAATTGTGGCACACTTTTATGGCTAACAACAAAAAATGGAACGAAACAAACAAATCTACAAAAATGATAAGAAAACAACAACAACTACGACGACGACAACGTTTCAGAAAAAAAACAACAACACACATAAATTGTTGAGGATTTATTTAAAATCAAGGTCGTCTTATAAAACCAACTAGTTTTATTTCTTTTTTTTTTTTGGTTTTTTATTTCGATTATTATTTGATGATGACAAACATGTTGGCAGTTTTGATTGTTGTTGTTGCTGCTGCTGCTGTGGTTATTGGTGTGGTGGTAATGGCTGATGATGATGATGCTGCTGCTGCTGCTGCCACCATCCCTGATGATATCAATTATGATGCTATTGATTGTATTAAGCTTTTTTTAAGATTTATTTTATTTAATTGTTTTCTTATTAGAACCTTATTTATGTGGAGCAATTAGAGGAGATTAATGTTTATTTTTTACCTCCCATGGAAGATCTATAAATGGCTGGAAAATATTACCTATTCTGTTCCTTATTATTTCATTGCTAGTTTATGGTGGGCCATTACACATTTACGTGGCGCGCTGTTGTTGCCGTTAACGAGTTTAGCAGCAACAACCCACAACAATAACAACAATAGCGACCACGGCTACGAAGAAGAAGAAGAAGCACACAAAAATGCCACCTCATTTAATTGGTTTTTGGCTTGTCTCTCTCACATTACAAGTGTGATCAATGTTTTCTGCTACCAAAAACCACAAAGCTTTGGTGGCTGGGCATTGATTGCACAAAGAAGAAATTATAAAACAAAAGACTTAAGAGACAAACTTTATGGGAATTACTTAATCGCCAACGTCAACGTCGTCGTCGACGCCAACTCCAACACACCAACAAAACTCACCACAAAAGTGGTTTTGCGGTTGTTTGTCTCACCTGTGCCTTTGTATGGGTGTGAGCAAATCTCAGGGGCTCAATGCCCCTACTTTTGAGCCCCAACTCACCTCTATGCGTTGTGTTAGCCAAGAGAGCCGCCCATAGATCACCACTTTTTACCCCCTCACCCGCAAGGCTTGCATTTGATTATAAAACCCTGCTGACGTGCGCAAGGCGCTCTCTCGTGTTCTGAGGCACGTCGCGTTATGTAGTTTTTTGTGAAACCGAACCAACAAGTGTCGTTCTGCTTCTTCAAGCGAAAAACCCATTAAACAATTTTTATAACCTTATCAAATCCGAATTTGAATAAAGCCATAAAATCGGGCTGCGAACAACAAAAAACAAGCTGCCCATGTTATTTCGGTTAAATTTGCATTTTTCTAACGCAACATAAGTCCGAGACAGAAACTGGCTGCAACCTCCCTCTCCGTCTCCTCATCCATCTCCTCAGCGATCTCCAACGAAACCGAGGCGGACAAACAACTTCAATTGCCAGCATTCGTTGTGTGTTGCGCGTGCTCTTTTCGTACTCTCTCGCTTACTCTTGCGTTGAGCAAGTCGCCAAAGCTTTTCGACTCGTATTCCCACCACCACCATCGCCACCGTCCATCTGTGTGTTCGTGTGTGTGAACGCTGCCGCCAAGTATTTCACCTCAACACTATTGTTGTATTGTGCTTTAGCTGGTGTTTTTGCATACGACTCCGACTTTTTGTAATAAAAGAAGAAGAAAATCGGTTTTGGCTCTTTAACTTTTAAAAGAAGTTCGAGAAATTTTACTGTGCTGCGTTTGAAAGTGTCAGTGTAAATGAAACATTGATACCGATCGGAAGGACAAATTGCAGCTGGTGCGCTTGTGCTGAAGATCATTGTTTCTTTATTCCACTAATAAGAAATTTTGATATTTTTTAAGAAAAAATCAAAATAGAAAAAATAATTACATATAAGTTATAGTGCAAATATATATTTCAATAAATATATATACAGTTCAAGTGTTAACTTAGACCAAAAAACCAAACAAAAAACCCCAGATTTAAGAAAATCAACATTCCACACAAAATGGCAAAACTTTTTGTGGTTTTTGCCGTTTTAGCCGTTGCTGTTACAGCTGGTAAGTAAAGTGTTGTAATTTTGTATTTTTTTTATAAAAAAAAATTATATTAAAAAATAGACATTTTTGGATATTTGTAGAGAAAAAATGTAAAAATTATATAAGTCCTAAAATTTGTAAGCAATATGCAAACCTGTTTGTTATTTCTTTTAATATGGCTATTTATTTCGCAAGAAATTACAATCTGGCAATTGTGAGGCAAGTTTGAGGTACTTTTTTCCTGAGGTTAGTTACACAAATTTCACGCTAAATTTAAAGTGATGGAAATTTTTGAGGTGAAAAATCGATATTCTTATAGAAAAATAATTCACAAAGTAATTTCATTTTGTCTTAAAATATAATCAAGTGCTGAAATATGAAATAAAGGGGAATTCATTCCATTTATTTTTATATTTAAAAAATGTTAAAATAAAAATCTAAATTTTCATAAAAAAATGGCCAAAATAAGTCAAATTTTTAAAAATATATACTTGATAAAATATATTTAGAGGAATCATTTATTTATATAGCAAAAAAATAAATTTATAAAATTTATTTAAATTTATAAAATTTATTTTTCAATGAAAAATTAGGGACATTTTAGTTTATAATGGTAAAAACTATTATATGAAGATTTCTAGAAAAATTTTAAAAAGATTGAAAATTAATTTTTAATTTCTTGTGAAAAAAGGAAAGACGTCACTAAAATTTTTTAGCGCCACCTAATGCAGATTTCCTATTTTAAGAACAAGGTTTTTCAAAGGATCAAACGTTTTTTCAAAGGAAATACTGATTTTTTATAAAAACATTCGACATTTGGATAAGAAAAGTCTTAACAAACATATTGAAATAAATATAGAAGCCCATTAGAAATATTCGGGTCATCATATTCCATTTTGGAGCCAGGAAAGGGCTTTTAAAAAATCAACAAATTTTTCCCCAAAATTTCCGCAAAAAAATACTTGACTAGCAAGCCTTCTTGAGGAGCTGCGACCCCAAACATCTGTTGCTAGATAAGGTTACAATGTCAAAGCGAATGTACGTTTTCAAGTCCCCCATTCGAGTGGTAACACCAAACCCAAACAATTCCTTGATATGGCGTATACCAGGCCTAAAGGACTCGGAGAGGTATGCCATACATGACAATCCCTAACATCTAAGTCTTCTGGCTCCAAATTATTGATTCCAATTGCTATTCTTTCAATTAAAAGAAATATAACACTTTCAGCGCAATTGACATTTTTTGTGGGAACGCTTTTTGTTTATGATTGAACTTTTCACAATCTCTCTTTCAATTCATTCCTTGATATTGCGTATATCAGGCCTAAAAGACTCGTAGAGGTATGCCATCCACGACAATCCATTTCATTTACATCTTCTGGTTCCAAATTGTTGATTCCAATTGCTATACTTTTAATTAAAAGAAATATAACAATTGGTATTTTTTTGTGGGAACGCATTTTGTTGAAGGTTGTACTTTTTACAATCCCTCTTTCAATTAAAAGAAATATAACATTTATATAGCAATTTACATTTTTTTAGTGGGAACGCTTTTTGTTAAAGGTTGAACTTCTTACAATCTCTCTTTCAATTACTTTCATTTACAAAATCCACATTATTAACGGAAAGACTGAATTTAAAGCACAAAAAAGAGTCCATTACATTCCCCCTAGAGAGTTGGGAGCAACATTCAATGCCTTAGCCCAACAACAACTTGAAATAAAAAGGAATGGTAGACAACCTTGGTACGCCACCAAAAAGGACTCGACAAGCAACAGCCATGGCACAACTGGGATGATTTTGGCCTTACAGTACAGGGAGACAGGGCTGGCAGGCATGACAACCTAAAATGTGGTTTTGAAAACAACTTTCATTTTTTTCGCCAACGCCACAATGCACAGGCGCATAAAACACACGCACACAAATCCCAACAAAAATCATAACGTTTTTAACTAAAGGCCTAAAAGTCATATCAAAATACAACAACATTACAAAAAGATAGTTGTATATATCTTCCACTTATATGGATGTAATAATTCATATATAAAAATAAATAGATTTGTCTGCATAATCTCCAGCAATAACATCCAAATGGCTTATAGTAATTTTCTGTGGAATTACATTTACAACAACAGCAAAGAAAAAACACAAAAACCTTTGACATTTGAAATTGTAGAGCCATTGGAAAAAATAAACAAAAACAACAAGTTGTTACTTGCTATAAGCGGACCTAACAAAGCCATAGCCAACCAGCCATCATCATCTCAACACCATGTAGCTGTAAAAAAACGCTCATTCGTTCATACATCCATCAGCCACAAAGTCATGCATCATTGAAATACAACTCTCTGCTGTTGTTGTTGTTTTTGTTCTCCAATGAAAATAAATCTCCCATAAGTGGTCAAGCCAACAACTTACCTACCATTCAATAATGTCAAACGAATACGGACCAAGAGAAATAAACATGTAATGACCAATTCCCTAAGAATTCCTTACAAAGTTGGGGGTAATTAGTGAGCTATAGAAAAGCAGGGCTGGATGTGCATTACTAAGACCTTAAAAGAGATTCTGTAAGGATTTCATATTCGATAGCAATTGTGGAACACATGTATTTTGGCTAAATGTGAATAACAATAAAATAAATCATACACAGCAACAATGTCCACACTTGCATATCAGGGGTGGGAATTATTAATGACACAAATAAAGGTACTGCTTTTTTAAAAATAACTTAAGGTCCAGATACATTAAAAGCTTGAAGTCATGGCTAGGCATATTAATGTCAAATTATAATGAAAAACGACGAGAGGATTTTAGTGCGGCTCTGTAATCCCTTTATGAAATGTCACAAAACATGCCTAGTCATGACTTCAAGCTTCTTATGTACTTACACCTTTATTTCCCATTCACAATATGATCCGATACATCATTGGATTCATTTAGACATTAATATATAACAGATTTAAAGCTGAAACGATTTTCTCTTAGTTTTCTTAAATTATCAACAAATTAGAGTTTAAACATTTTGGCTAATTAAATTTTTTTAATAATAATAAATGCTTAAGAAAATCGATTTTTTAGTAATCTCTTTCTCGATTTTTCTCACCTCAATCGATATTATTGTAAAAAGAAGAAGAAAGGTAGTCTCACTCTCAGCACAAGGGTTGCCACACTAATGCGTTATTGGGGCAATTTAAAACTATCATTCCAACGCAAGATGGAACCAATTGTTTTGTTTATATAAATAAATAGACCCAAAAGAGATATTTTCAACATAAAATTAAGCTTTCTTTAGGATTTAATATCAAAATCTACTAAATAGCATTTAAATATATAAAAAAACTTAAAAGTTCTACCATTTTTATATATGAGCAAAAATGCCCAAATCATAGCTTATAAATGACATGATTGTACAGTACCTTTTCCCGCAAAAGCTAAATATCTTATCTCCCAACCCTGCAATTTAAGCACATGGCACCCGGCCAACAATCAACTGTCCGTCCATTCTTTTATACATAATAGAGCTAGAATATAAAAAATCTATATTTATAGCCAATTGCCACATGCATTTATTCGCTTTGTGAATAACTTAACGTTTTATGCAAATTTTGCTATTGGTCTCAAAAAAAAAAGCAATCGAACCAGAATCCTCCATTGAAACCAGTGGAAAGTGGTGGTGGTGGTGCTAGACAACAAAATGCGATTTGTTGCCAAGCTAATGGCCTGATTCTATTACCTGCCCAGAAAAATAAAATAAAAAATAAAACAAACATGCATTTAATTGTTTCTGGTATTTGGGTTTTTTTGTTGGCATTCTTTCTTTCTTGCTGGCTTGCTTGCTGCGCTCTGGGAAATGTCAAAGTGTTATTTGTTTTGGATACAAATTTTCAACTCAATTTCATTTAGGTGAAGGGGTGGGGTGTGTCACAGCATGGACCGAGTAATTGTTTTCATTGGCTTGGCTTTAATGATTATTATTTCTTAATTTGATAAATGGATTTTTAATTGAGCCAGGAGGTTGTAACACACATTTGTGAGGCCCAAATCAGCACACTTTGTTGTTTTGTGTTACCGTTTTTTTCACTTATTTTTTTCTTTTTCTGGTAAATATGGTCAATTGCAATGAATGTCGCCCGAACAGGAAGTTAACGTAACGTAACTTTAGTTCAAACCACGTTGTTTTGTTATTTTCTTGAATATGGGCCTGTTATGGCTGGCTAGCTAGCTGGCCGCTTACATGGCAAGGTAAGGCTGGACAAGGCCTGGCCATGTGACAGCTGGCAATTTTTTAAAGTGTTTGCCATTAGAAACCTAGTTTTCAATTAAACGCCTGTAATTTTAACATCAACAAAAGATAGTAATTATATATTTAACCTACTTTGTTTGCTCTCAAAACACATAATTATTTCAATATTTTGACATTTTTCGTAACAAAATTATCTGAATAAATAAATTTGAATATTTTACAACATTTGCTAAAATATTTTAAATATTTCACTCTTTAGTTACAAAAAAAGGCGCATTATTAAAATAAAAACATGCACATGTATTTAAAACAATATCCAAAATGTCTATTTTTAAATAAATTGTATAAATTGTTCATATATATTTGTTCTCTCTTATATCAATATTGATGGTTATTGTTTTCTCTTTTCCAGCCTCGGCTTCAAGCTATGATCGTGTCAAACGTCAAGCCAGCACTGAAGAACCCAAGAAAGAAGAATCTTTCGAAAAGGAATTGTGTAAAGACAAGGATGCCGGCGAATGGTTCCGTCTGGTAGCCGGTGAAGGCGATAACTGTCGTGATGTCATTCAATGTACCTCATCGGTGAGTAAAAAGAAGAAAAAAAAAAGAAAAAAAAAAAACAAGAAAGAAGAAAAAAAAAAGAAAAAATCCCTGAGGATGACAGAAAAAATCATTTACTCTCAATGGGGGATACAAATGTGGCTATTCGTTGCTAAGAAGTTTCATAAAGAGAACATAGTTTTTTAGAGAAAATGTGGAAATGGTCAGATAAGTTGTCTTCTATAGCTTCTTTAACTCTCAATCACATACTCTCCCTCTTTCTTTTTAACATTTTCCCCATAACAATGCAAAATTGTATTAATTATTTAGAATTATGAAATCACAGCTGATTATCATATTAGCTGTCAAAATACACTATTGTGAATGATATAACAACCCGAAAGATAAACAAACAACAAACATAAGATAAAAAAAAACTTCGATATTTAGTCTGTTTTTTTATTATTTTCACATGTTAGAGACAACAACTAAGAGAGAGAGAGACAGAGGGAAAGAGAAAATATTTATTACCTCGACACAATGATGTGGCTACATTTACCACAGCTGATCGACAGTTTAGCTGTCAAAATATATTATTGACTATAATAAAAAGGTGACAACTTGACAAATAGTAAACAAATATAAACAGATTTTGACATTTAATCTGATTTGTTGTAGTCTGTCTATAAAATATCAAAAATATTTGCCCGAAGATTTGGGTATTTCGCAGCTGTTAACCAGGCAATCTGGCAAAAATAGTCAATTCTCATAAAAGAGGTTAACCGCGCAAAAACTCTAATGTAAACATACTATTACCCTTGGTTGTTTTCATGGTAGAAGAATACAGGCGGTCGCTTCGACACAGCTGATAGGACAATAAACTGTCAAACCAATTTCGGAATTGAACATTTTTAATGAAAAATTATTCAAATTTGTAAAAATTATTTAAAAAAATGCATTTCAAAACAACTTCCGATTGGTGTCGTATAAGAAAACATATAAAAATCTACTTATATTTGAAAAAAAAAATTATAATTTTTGACATACCAAGAGTGAGGGCATCGACATGTATTCTTCTACCATGATTGGTTTGACATTAAAGAATAACTTTAGAGGAGTTTTTTTCGAAACATCCAAAAATACAAATTTAACTCACTTGGTCCATAACTTTATAAATTTTAGGCTGAATTCCGAATTCCTTTTTAATCCTTATCACATATTTTTAAAATATTTAAATTTTTAATTACATTTTCTTTTGTTCTTTTTCCTAGGGTCTCCAAGCTATTCGTTGTCCAGCCGGTTTGTATTTCGATATTGAAAAACAAACTTGCGATTGGAAAGAGTCCGTCAAGAACTGCAAATCGAAGAACAAGGAACGTCGTGTCAAGCCTTTGCTCCACACCGATGAACCTTTGTGTCAGGATGGTTTCTTGGCTTGCGGTGATGGTAACTGTATTGAACGTGGCTTGTTCTGTAACGGTGAAAAGGATTGTAGCGATGGCTCCGATGAAAACACTTGTGGTAAGTTAACACTCACTCCTCCCCCACCCATTACGAATTAAGGTCAAAAGTTATAACGCACACACATACATGCAGATTACTTCAAAATATATGTAGAAGACAACAACTGAAAAACGACTTGATTTGTAATAATTTCAAGATTTTGTTTTTTTGGTCTGAATTTTCTTGATTTCAACCACAAATGCATTGGTAATGCAATGTGATAAACCGGTATGGCGGCATAGCATAGCATGGCATGGCATGGTAAATGAATATGAGACCTAAATTTTCCACACAAAAAAAGCTCAAAAACACAGACACAAAAACAATTTCATTTTTGTTTGTGCCATAATAAGAAGAAACAAAAAACGAAAAAAAAATGAAAAACAAAAGTGAAGGAAAAGTTGTTTGCATATGCAGGTTAACATTTATTCTTTAAGGCAAAGAAAAACGAGAAACACAGCCCAGATAGACATTCACAAGTGGGACTGACTGACGTTTTATGCTTATGACTTAACTTGGATTACAAAGAAAGAAGAAGAAGGAGAAGACGACGAAGAAAAATGACATGTGAAGTAAGCCTACCTCAAAAAAACAAACTGGTATTGCCAGCATACCATTCGACATCATCTTCACTTTTTCTTTTGTTTTAAGATGAAAACACATAAAAAACAAACAGACAAACATGCTGCCTCAAAAAGCTTAACAATAAATTAACCATGTCTTCAGCATGAATATTCATTATATTGATGTTAGTATCGGTAATGGCCAAATACCGGCACCACCAACAATCCCCAGCCAAAAAACAGTCAGGTTAACCTTGCTCCCAAAACCTTTAAAATACAAATTAGCACATTTTGGGTGCTACACACAGAGATACATCAACGGAACAGACAGACGCTTAAACAAAAATTACATAATATCTAAAACAAGCTGCCAGTCGGCACGATAATCAATGAGCAATACATACAGATATATGTATGGATGTATGTTGAAAACAAAACACTGAAAAAGCCATGTGAAAAAGAAAAATGAAAGTGAAATGTTCAAAAAATCAGTGAGGAATGAGGAGTTTTTTGTATTTTTGTTTAAAAGAGTGGATGGTGAGGGGATCCTTGATATATTTTTGAATACATTCCTGGCCTCTAAGATAGGATAGAAAAAAAGATTTTTAAAATTAAAAGAATGATTTTAAAAATTAAAAGAAAGAAAGAAAAATGTGACACTTTATGACAGATTACGGCTTATCGGATTTGGAAAACCCAGAGGATTTAAACTGTCAGTTCCATTGCTTATACATCAAATAAATCTTAAAAAAAGGAAGTTAACCCGACAGAAAGGCCTCACGTAAACATAGTATTAGTTCTAAACATAGATTTCTTTTTGATAAATCAGGGTTGCCAACCCTGCAGAAAATCAATTTACTGGATTTAAAAAGTTAAGTAGATTTAAATTGTCAAATGCTTCAAAAAATCCTCATAAAGCCGACAAAAATGTAAACTTACTATTAGTTTCAAACATGGATTTTCAAATTCTTTTAATAATTATTTGTTCCCATCCCTGCAGAAAATTAATATAAAATCAGGTTTTATAAAATCAAATAAATCCTCACAAAGAAGGTTAACTCGGCAAAAAAAATCAACTGTAAACATGCCAAACATGCGCTTTCAACTCTTTGTCATAATTATGGGTTTCCATCCCTGGAAATGAAGAATACAATAGTAAACGTACTATTAATATAATAATACGTTTACACTTTACTGGTTAAAAAAAAAACAGACAAAAAACTCAAATGTAAACATGCTATAACGAAGAAATGAGAATTTTATTCCTTCTCTTCCTTCCTAGAAAATACATGGTAGAAGAATACAGGTAGTTGCATCTACCCAGCTGCTGGGACAATGAACTGTCAAACCAATTTTGAAAATGAAAATATTGAATAAAAATTATTCAAATTTATAAAAATTGTTGAAAAATGCATATGATAAAAACCTCCGATTGGTGTCGTATTAGAAATCTCATAAAAATATATTTATTCAAAAAAAAAATCATTTTAAAATTTTTGACATATCAATGTTCCCAAGCGTTGATACATCCTTCTACCATGAGAAAATAGTAGAATTATTCTTAGTTTCCAATTGGCTCATATGCGGATTTTTATATAATTAATAATAATAATTTTTATTATAATATCGCCATCTAGTTTTGACATTTGTACTACTTTCTCGGTTGACGTACTTCATGGGCAAAATCGTTCTTTCTGATTTAATTTCACATTTGGCAAATTTTAGAAGAAAACATTCAAAAATGGTGACGTATGACGCTCTTAAAAATTACTAGAAAATATTTTCTGTGTAAAAAATAGTAGCATCATTGGCAGATTTTATTTGGTTAATATGCTGAGAGCTACTGCCATCTAGTTTTGACATTTTTGACTTGTTAGGAGTTAATTTCACATTTCTCTCTCTCTCTCATTCACAATTGTATCATTGAAAAAGTGCGGGAACACAGCATATGACAAACGTTTCTTAATGTAAGAATACATAAAACGCTTTTTTGACTGGTTTAAGTTATCGGAGTTATCTTCTTCGGAAAAGAACAAAGGAGTTTAGGGCCAAAATCGAACTAAGGGTGAAAATACATAAAACTATTTTTTGACTGGCTTAAGTCATCGGCTGTCTTCTTTGAAAAAGAACAATGGAGCGTAGGGCCAAAATCGAACTAAGTCAACCTAAAACTCCTTTGTTCCTCTACGAAGAAGTCAGCCGATGACTTAAGCGATTCAAAATGGCTTTTATGTACTCTCACCTTTATTATCCCAACAATTCTTCGACTTTCGCTTCAGATTTTGGTTAATATCCCAATTTTCAAATGAATCTCCTTTTGGTCTCTCTCATTTCTGTGGAATCCAGATTGGGGACCCATGTTTCAAATACAATTCTGAAAACTTCCCCCATTTAGCATTTTCATATATACGCCACTGCCTTTCCGTTCGTTTAAATCCAACTCCACAAAACAAAATTGATGATTATGATTTTCAGTGAAGCGTTCCAACAACAATTTTAACACAAAAGGAAGCCACAACGAACTTAGCAAATGATTAAACCATTTACAAGGTGTTGCGCTTGTTGGGAAAAAATTGGATTTTCACGCTTAAAATTTGTTACAGTATTTTTTTGTGTTGCTGCTGCTGTTTTTTTTAAAAATACTTTGTTTTGGAGTTTTATTTTTTCGAGGTGGCTCAATCCATCCATCCATCTACCACCGTCGAGCAATAATTGGCATTGCGAAAAAATTAATAAGTGGCCAACACCAAACAACCAACATAAGGCACTTGGCAATAAACCATAAATTATTAAACAATTGTTGAACATAAATGCTCAATTAGTTAAAAAATAATAGCGAATAACAAAACAAATATTTATTTATAACTTTAAAATGGAATGAAAAAAAAAAACAAAATACATAAGTGGTTATTAAAAATCGATAACAAAAGCCAACAAATTCCACAACAATAATAAATTTTGGAGAAAAAAAAAAATCCCCAAATAACAAATAATAAAATTTAAAACCTCTAAATCAAAAGTGATTATTAAATTAAAGTGCTTGGGTTTTTGATTTAAAACTTCCTTTTCACACAACACATCCATTGTGATTAATGGTTTGAAAATTATAGGAAATTTTTTTAAAGATGATCTGGGCAACATATGTCAGAACATTAATTTCAAATCCAATAATTTAGCTTAATTTGTGCTTAAGGTTAAAACTCCAACTTGTTGTTCAAATGATGTCATTGCTTTTTTGTTTCTTTAAACATTCAAGTGTGAACTGAAGTAAATTCCATTAAAAGCCTGGTTGGCGGGCGATTATAAAACATTTGGTTTTATTTCTTTGACAAATTTATAATCCAACAGGTTGTGTGAGTGAGCCATTTCAATTACCCCACTTCTCTACACCTTCACTTGCTGTGACATAACATTGTCTGTTTCTTTTTTTATTTTTGACAAAAGCGTGCAATGAAATTTTAAATTTACTTCACTTCTTTTTTTTTTTGTCAAAATAATCTTCATCGAAAGCCGGGAATTGCAAAGAAACCATTAAAAGTTTCATGAAAAGTAAATTTCGTGTGTCATTCCGAAACTTGTGTCGTTTAAATAACGATCTGTTTTCGCTTGTTGTTGTTATTGTGCATTTCAAAAGATCACATTATGCCAGAGATAAGAGCTTATGTATAGCCCAAACAACCTGCATGGCATAATACATTTTTTTGGAAAAGAAAACGCCACATCAAGCCATCCTTTGTTGCGGCACAAAACGAGTCACACCTGACATGATTTGCGATTTTTTTTCTTTTTGATAAGAAATCTTTTCAAGAAAACAAATTCAGTTTTTTCAAGTGGTTATTAAAAAACTCATATGAGTCATTTTGAAAATAATTATTCAGCAAAAAGTTCTTTAAGATGAATTAAAAATGATAATACGTACCTCTTTAAATAATTTATATGCAGAAGAGAACACGGGAGATCATGAAGATTATATCACAAACTATGCGCAGTGCATGTATGACAAATGGAAAATGTCAAAAGAAATGTTTTATAATTGAAGATTTTATCGCCAGAGGAATGGAGAAAAATAAATTTAGTGCAGCCTTAATGATTTGTTTTTTGGAGAATGAATTAAGAACATTTTTCATTTCATTTTTGCTTCTTTGTAGAAAATTGACGGTATTTTGTTTTTAGGAATAAAAAGTTAAAAAAAATTTCAATAATAATAGTTTTATTCGCGTCCTGGAACGCATTTTGTTGTGGATATGCACAATTAGAGACATGCACCAACATCTAGCAAAAGCGCTCACATGTGCTACACTAAATAAAAGTCGCTCCCATATGCAATAATAACTGTCATGTAATCACCATTATGGAGACTGAAAGCAAATGACTAAAAAATAATTTAAATATTAGGCCTTAAATGCCAATATTTTACAAAAAAATATAGTTTTTTGGTTGCTGACCATTTTTTAATTCCTAATAATAAGAGAACAAAATTCCAATTGAATTTTATCGTAAAATATTTCCAATTTTATATTTTTGGTGAAGAGATGACAATTATTTTATGGAAGTTATTTGCTTAAATTATATAACATTCATATTTCTTAAGTTAAAATCCTGCCTCAATATCTTCGTATTTCAAATCAATATCAACATTTCTATAAATACATCAAATACGCTTCCCAAAAAAAGCCATTTTTCTGAAAGCACCTACCAAATAATTCACAATTAAAATTGCAAAGCACGCAAATGGCAATGTAAACACCCCACACTAAACCACACGCCACAAATCCATCCATATGGCCATCGCACAACAGAGGAAATTTACAATTGATTGTAAATTACCTCCATTTTTTTTTGCGCGCAGACATAACAAAAGAAACTTGAACTTTCGCAAAAAAAAAGAAACAACCCAACAAAAGAGAAACAAAACCTGTTGAACATAACAAATTAGAGTGATTGGCAAAATACGAAATAACAATACACGCACCCAAATGCCAAACTCCAAGTAAAAGTGCAATGTTTGCAATTCATTTACATTTGCCAATGATAATGGCGATGATGGTGATGATCCAACACAAATATTTATCTTTTCAAAAGCAAATCAATAACGAAAGGAAAGGATTTTCCACTTGACCTGAATGCCGCTCTAAAAATGTCTAACACACTTGGCAAGTTAATTAACTAACCGTTGTTTGGCTAACGGCACTTGCATGGCAAAGGAAATACATTTTGTTGTTGTTTTTGTCTTTAGTTTGGTTTTCAACGCACATGCCCGCCTAACTAACTGTCACTGGTATTTGGCCGCCAAGACATGTTAGGAATTCATAATTGATAGAAATCAAAATACAATACGCACCCATTGTTTGTAAGAGAAACAAATATAAAGAGAGAGAGGGAGGGAGGGTGGTAGAGAACCTCAATTTCGTGCTGACGGGGAGTAATGTGACAATCATTTGCCTAGTTTATTTGACGTCATTATTAATTGTTTGGAAAAATCTAATGTGGGCCACACCAAAATACACACACACCACACAGAAAGAAGAGGAGAAGAGAATAACACACCTGAGAGTTCATTACTCACTCATTGACGTTCACTCACTCACGTAATGCAAATTGCATTGTCGGCAATTAACGGTGTGAATTATTTGGGTGTAACAAAACAATGTTGGTGTTGGTGGTGGGCTGGTTGCCAATGCCCTCTGTTGGTGTTGTTGTTTTGAGGATGCACTTTTATGGCTGAGTGTCTGTTCCACAATCACGAACAGTGGCGATGATGACATGAAGAAACAAAAATTATAAAAAACACACACATAAAAATACAAGAGTTCATTGGCATTTAGTTGGAAAAATGAGCTGCAGTTTCGTTTAACACATTACCAAATGGCGGCTCTACCGTATAACGGTACAAATTCCAAAAACAAATAAAAAAACATCATCCGCTCACATGTCCATTCACCATAAAACCAAGCAGCGTACCAATGGCGATGAGATGGTCATTCATGGCATGGCTTGGCTGTTTATTTTATTTTTCCTCAACAACAAAATGCAAATAAACTTAAATTAACAAAAAGTTTAATGAACTTCTGCATCTCTGCCATTTCATGTATCTTTTTTTATTGAACACAAAATGAGGCCAACTAATAAAAAAATTTAATTATTTCTTGTATTTTTCCAGACATTGAAAACGATCCCAATCGCGCTCCTCCCTGTGACCCCACTGTCTGTGTCTTGCCCGATTGTTTCTGCTCGGAAGATGGTACCGCCATTCCCGGTGATTTGCCAGCCAAGGATGTTCCCATGATGATCACCATCACCTTCGATGATGCCATCAACAACAACAACATTGAATTGTACAAGGAAATCTTCAAGGGCCGCAAGAATCCCAACGGCTGTGACATCAAGGCCACCTACTTTGTTTCCCACAAATACACCAACTACTCGGCTGTCCAAGAAACCGCCCGCAAGGGTCATGAAATCGCTGTCCACTCCATTACGTAAGTAGAAAATAGAATTTAAGGGGCAAATACCAAAAAATACCCAAAGGGGGAAAATACCCAAATATTTATTTTGGTCGGGTTTTCAAACTAAGAAATATAAAAAAACCGAAAAACATTAAATAAATAAATGGTTAGACCCTGATTTCACTCCATGGAGTCTTTCTCTTTAACATGGTAAATTTTTACATTTTGACCATATGTGGAGCCTTTTTTGCATAAATTGCGGCAGAATCGTCACGATAGTTCATTTACGACCTGAATGTACATGTCAAGCATAGCAAAGAGAACAAATGTTTAGATTTTTGTAATACATTGCATTGACATACTCTTTTTCTCTTTCACATTCTCTTTTTTTCACACAAATGCATTTTCACCGGGTCTCTTTTTGGTCGAAAATGGTTCTCTCAAAATCTCCCTTTTTATGCCCTTTTTTAATTTCCAATTTTTTTCTCTTCCTTTCTCCCCTTTCCACAGCCACAATGACGAAGAACGTTTCTGGTCCAATGCCACCGTCGATGACTGGGCCAAGGAAATGGCCGGTATGCGTATCATTGTTGAGAAATTCTCCAACATCACCGATAACTCCGTCGTCGGTGTCCGTGCTCCCTACTTGCGTGTCGGTGGTAACAACCAATTCACCATGATGGAAGAACAGGCCTTTTTGTACGATTCCACCATCACCGCTCCCTTGTCCAACCCCCCACTATGGCCATACACCATGTACTTCCGTATGCCCCATCGTTGTCATGGTAACTTGCAGAATTGCCCCACCCGTTCTCACGCTGTCTGGGAAATGGTCATGAACGAATTGGATCGTCGTGAAGATCCCACCAACGATGAATACTTGCCCGGTTGCGCTATGGTTGACTCCTGCTCCAACATTTTGACCGGTGACCAGTTCTACAATTTCTTGAACCACAACTTCGATCGCCATTACGATCAAAATCGTGCCCCACTTGGTCTGTACTTCCACGCCGCCTGGTTGAAGAACAATCCCGAATTCTTGGATGCCTTCTTGTACTGGATCGATGAAATCTTGGCCAACCACAATGATGTCTACTTCGTTACCATGACCCAGGTCATCCAATGGATGCAGAACCCACGCACCATCAGTGAAGTCAAGAACTTCGAACCCTGGAGGGAGAAGTGCAGCGTCGAAGGCAAGCCTGCCTGCTGGGTGCCCAATGCCTGCAAGTTGACCTCCAAGGAAATTCCCGGTGAAACCATCAACTTGCAGACCTGCGTAAGATGTCCCAACAACTACCCATGGGTGAATGACCCCACCGGTGATGGTTTCTTCTAAGTCAGCTATAACTTAAAAATTCAGCCAAGCCCCACTACCCTACTATAACTACTAAGCACCATAAGACATTTTCTCTAACTTAAACAACCACTAGACCTACCTTCCCAAGAAAATGTGTTTCCCGCCCTTTCCCATTCCCAGACCCTGTCGTCTCCCCGCCCAACAATCGAACACATGCACACGTCTTTCCCGTTTCTTTTCTTTAAAAAATGAGAACATTTCTCCCAAAACAATGTCATTTGAACTTTGTAAATAATTTCCAATTTTTCGAAATCTTTTGAAACATATTTTTTTAAATTTTTTAGTTTGTTTTTTATTATTATTTTTATTATTTTTTGTTTGTTACAACAATAATATAAACATATTTTTTTATTTCTCAATTTGCAAAGACTTTTTAGTTCGGCTTTTGGCCATTGCACACATCCCCCCACCAACCCAAACCAAGGGAGGTGCGGAAGTGAGTAAATGGCCCAAAGTCAATGCTGTGTTAATTTTATTAAAAAACAAAAATAACAAAAACATGATGATAACGAGAAGTGAACAAATTTTGTTTATCAAAATACTGAATAGTAGAAGAAGAAGATGATGAAGTGAAGAAGTAAAGAAGAAGAAAAATAATGGAAAATCTAAAGAAAAATCCAAAACGAGATCGTAAATATTTTTCTTTTATTAATTTCTCTTTTGTAGAATATTATGTTATTTGTAACGTACTATATTTAAAATATTTTTATATTACATACATTCATGTTGGTATTTGTATTGTTCAATTTTTGAATGTGTGCGTGTGTGTGGGTGGTAAACCTACACGTGCCCCACACACACACATACACACGCGCACATTGAACGAAAAAGTAATAAAGAGACACGATATAATTTGTAAACATTACAACAACAAAAAACAACATACAACAATAAATAAAAAACAATAAAAATTGAAAAAAAAATCAAATTGACTTCTTTTTAATGGGGTTTATTTGGGAGTTGCTGGGGATACTTTGACATAAGACAGTAAGAAGCTTATTGGCTACCACAAGGCTTAAGAAGGCACGAAAAAAAATTATCAAGAAATTTAGAAAAAAAAATGAAATTTAATAAGAATTACACCAAAAATTAAAATATTTGATTTAAAACGGGGGATGTTCTAAAAAAACAACGGGTTTCCTTGCTCCATTTTTGGCTGAGCGGAGTGCATTGCTCTCTTTACAAGAACAAACATGAGGCTTAATCAGTAATGGACAACATTGGAGAAGAGATATTTCAGGGGAAAATTTCGATTGATTTTTTTTGTAAATTTTCTTTGCAACATCAATATTCAATTGCATAGTTCACAAATCAAGATATTAAAAAAAAATAATAACAATGCGCAAAAGTTGATTTGTTGTAAACTATACAAAAAATGAGAGAAAGTGTGATATGGTAAATGCTCTAAACAATTCAAGAGAGTGAAAAGTTATAGAGAGATGAGAAAAAATTGTAGTTGAGCGAAAACAAAGTGTGAAAAAATTAAAAAGAGATTCAAATTGGATTTTTAAGGTTATTAAAGTGCACTTAAGATCAGGTCCGAAATAGCATCAAATTTTAGAATAAATTTAGATTTCTTCGACTTAGTCACCTTTGGCACGGATTATGGCCTTCAAACGGCCAACGAAACCGTCACACGTTGCCCGAATGTTGCTCTGCGATATTTTGGCCCATTCCCGGCGAAGAGCTTGGTTGAGGTGATCAACACTTTGGTATTTTTAGTGCCAACCTTGCTTTTCAAAATACTCCAGACACAATCCAGTCCAACGGATTGGTATCCGGAGATTTTGGTGGTCATTGAGCGCCGAAAATAAAGCGAGGAACTTCATTTTGTAAACATTCTTTGGTGGCGCGTGCTGAGTGCGATGGTGCTGAGTCCTGTTGGAATGTCCAAGGTCTGCGGCCAAAATGTTTGCGTGTCCATGGCTTTAATACACCCTCCAGCGATAATATTCGCCATTTATTCTGATGCCACGGTCGATTAATACGAGCGGAGAGCGAATATCGGCTGTTATGGCGGCCCACACCATCACCATCGTCGGCGCTTGACTTCTGGTGGCCTATCGAAGGTGCACATTTTCAGCTGACCTTTTTCTGACCACGATAATTTTGTTTATTTACAAACTGCTGGACAACGAATGTTTTCTCATCGGAGATCGGAGAAAACCAAATTCAGCAGTTCACCAGTTTCGGCTAAGCGAAGCAACTCTTTAGCTCTTTTGAGTCTATTTTCTTTCTGTTGCGGTGTAAGTTCTTGCCCTTTTTGGAATTTCAATGGCTTTACCCCGAGATCATTTTTCAATATTTGCCGAATGGAATATTGCGATATGTTCAGCTCACGAGCCATTTTTCGGGAACTGCGACACGTTCGCTTTCTTTGAGCGTTTTGTTTTTCAAAATCTCGAATCCTATGTGGGGGAAGTACCGAAGAAATGGTCCGATCCTCACCATCTTTATAACAGATTTTGTTTTAATGGAAATATTGAGACTACCAAGTCTGCATGGAATTGGATGATAATTTCGCGTTTTATGAGCTTCATGGATATTGAAAATGTTGACCCTTTTGTGGGGGAGGTACCGGAAGGAGTGAACCGATATATCCCATATTCACAGCAGATCTTGTGTTAGTAGTAATAATGGGATGTGTTAAATATAAAGAGAACTTGATGCTTATTTCGGATTTTATAAACGTTTTGCTTATTCAAAACGTTGACCCTTTGTGGGGGAGGTATTAGAAGGAATGGTCCGATCTCTACCAACTTTACAACATATCTTCGATTGATGGAAATATTGAGATGTGCCAAGTCTGATTGAAATTGGATGATAATTTCGCGTTTTATGAGCTTCAAAGATATTCAAAATTTCCACCCTTTGTAGGGGAGGTACGACAAGGAGTAGACCGATATATTTAATCTTCCCACCAGACCTTGGGTTAATAAAAATATGATGATGTGTATAATTTGAAAACAATCAGACATTTTTATCAAATTTAATAAGAGTTATAAATATTCAAAATTTTGACCATTTGTGGGGGAGGTACTTGATGGAGTGCACCGATATTGTCCATTTTCGTCCCTGACTTAGAACTGATGCAAATATTAGGATTTGCAAAGTTGGATCAAAATCGGATAATTGCTTCTCTTTCTGTGCAGAAAAAAAAATATTTTTTTTATTTCGAACCTTTGTGGGAGTGGTACCAGAAGGAGTAGACCGATGTATTCCACCTTTACACCAGACCTTGGGTTAATACAATTTTTGGCATGTGTGAAATTTAAAGACAATCAGACTCTCACACACCATTTTATAAGAGTGCGCCAATATTGTCCATTTTCGCACCTGACCTAGCACTGATGGAAATATTGGAATTTGCAAAGTTGGAGCAAAATTGGATTATCCTTTCTCTCTCTCTGTGCAGTAAAATAATTTCTTTGAAAATTTCGAGTTTTAGTGGGAGTGGACCGATATTGCCCATCTCCGAAACGGATTTGATCCAAAGAGACCTGGGATCTTAAACCGTTATTTCGATGAGGCATGTTTTGGATGTATCAAATGATTCATACCCTCTCTAGCCATATGGCTGAGGGTATAAAAAGTGTCATCTATTGTTGTTAGACAAATGCGGAAAAACAGTAAAATCAAATCTAGATATTCCGAATAAAAAAATGGAACATGTTTTTATGGAGGTAATGAAAAACATAGTAATATGCAAATCAATATGTTTTAAAAAAAATATATGTAAAAATCCATTATATAAAGTCGATAAGACATCAGAAAGTCGATTTTACGATCTAATTGATAGAATCTGTAATTTTATGAAACTTATGTCTACGTTAGCAACCAAAAATTTAAATATATATTTACAATATTTATAAATATATATTCAAAATGACGTCTATGAATTGTTTAATATTCAATAGCAAAATGGTTACAAACACGTGTACAATGTGGCCAACATGGGTTGGATTGGTGTCTATCAATTTGGCTTGGCTGGCTGGTTGGCTGGCTGGCTGGCTGGCTTTGGATTTCATTACCAATTTGCATATAACATTAGCGCATCATTAGCAAACCCGATCAAAATGTTGAAATTTATTGAAGAAAAAAAAACTGAAATAATACTAAAACCTGAATGAACATCAAATCTGTGAGTGTGTAACGTCAAAAGTAAATTTCGAATGCGGTTAAGTCTATTTTTAATGCGGGCATGGCTAAAATAAAATAACCACAAAATTTGAAGTTTTTCTACTTCTTCGAGCGTCTGCATGTTTTTTTTTTTTTTTTTGGCTTTGAGGGACCATTAAAATCGAATCCTATTCATTTGATGGGCAACCAGTTTGATTTCACACATAATGGCCCAGCGCCACAGACCCACGGACACAAAATTTCAAATATGCAAATGTTGAGATTAAATGTAAAAATTATTCAATTCAATTCAATTTGAATCGAATCAAATGAAAATGAAACTGAAACAGAAATCAAAATCAAATGAATGGCCGGAGTCGAAATGAAACCGAAACCTATTATAAAACAGGTATTGTAGCTTTTTTTATGAAACCCACAGAAAAGCCCAGAGGGGCAGGTTTCCACACTAACCTCAAAAGCCATTGTTTGGCCTAAAATATTTCCATTTCCATTTTCAAACCAAAACGGCACTCCCGACGATAATAAGCTTCTCTATTTTTAAGTGTTAAACAATTATTTTCTAATTTATTTAAATCAATATTCTAAGAACTCTCACACACACGCACGCACACACACACCCATGGTGTTGATGTTTTGGCAAGTTTTTGGCCCAAACACGATTACACACATAAACTAAAAAAACCAAAAACAAAAAAAGTGGCTTTAAAAATATTTCGAATAAACTGGCTTTTTAGCCACAAAATTTGCATGAAACATACATTCAAACAAATACACATGCATGTTCATGCTGGCAGTTAAGTGCCAAATAAAACACACAACCAAAATATTCAAAATAACTTCAAAAAAATATGCAAAAATTCCAGCTAGATTTTAATATGAATTTTGACATTTTGCGTAAGTAAATGTCAAATAATTTCTCAAAAAATCTTAGCAAACAAGGAAATATCGCGACTTCAGACGTCAACCGGCTGCTGATAACCAGATATTCTCTTTGATGACGTACTTACAGTGTCCATTCCGCCAGATTTGAATTGTGTAAATCAGCATTGATAGCTACAGCTACATCTAACTGCCGCTGCTGGCGGCACAAAAAGATCAGCAGTTTTGCAAATCTACGGCTCTGATCTACTCATATGGGCATGGTAGGTTGGTTGCTTGGCTAACTTACGGGTTGGGTGAAGTGTTAAAAACAAGGTTATCATCTATTTTATCACAAAGAAATACCAACATGGCATGTTTCTGCTGTTTTTGCTTTAATGTTTCATTTACTGGATGTCATTGATGTTGTTAAATATTGACTTGGAAACTATTTCCTACAGCAACACCCTCCATATTTGAGTAAAATTAAAATGATAAAAGTTGAGCTAGGGGAACATGTTTTAGAACATAGTTTTCTTTTGAGTCATTGAAAATGGTCCCGTGTTTTTTTTTCATTATATACGAGGTCTGTTCATAAGAAAATATAAAGCTTAACAATAAGACCAAAACTCAATTTTTTAATATTTTTTTTTTGTTTCAAAATTTTAATTCATTTTTTTTCAATTTCTCAATTTTCAATTTTTTTTTTAATTTCAATTCAATTTATTTTCAATTTCAATTTAATTTTTTTTTCAATTTTTTGGTCTCAAAAGCTACATTATTTCCTAAATTTTTAACTCAGCCTCTATGTGGCTCGTTACTCATTTAGAAGAGAGAGAGAGAGAGTTTGATCCGGCCAAAACGTGCTTCGTCAAAATAACGGTTGTAGAATCTAGATCTCGTTTCGGGACATTTGGAATCGATTTAGCGATGTCCGTCCGTCTGTCTGTGTGTCTGGCTGGTGCGCACGATAATTCTCAAAGGGTGTATCCGATTTCTCAAACTTAGATCGAGTTCGGAGATGATCAACTCTCCTTCTAGCAACTCTCCCACAAAATGTTAACATTTTCACAGAAAATATTTTACTGCACAGAGAGAGAGAGAGAAATGATAATCCGATTATGCTCAACTTTGCAAACTCTAATATTTGCATCAGTTCTAGGTCAGGTGCGAAAACCTCCCAACAAAGGGTTAACATTTTGAATAATTATAACTCCTATGAAATATGATGTAAGAGACCGATTGCCATCAAATTACACATATCACAACTTTGTTATTAACCCGAGGTCTGGTGCAAAGATAGGATATATCGGCCCACTCCTTCTCCTCACCCAGAAAGGATTAAAATTTTAAATATTCATGAAGCTCATAAAACGCGAAATAAACTTCCGCTTCCATTCAGACTCGGCACATCTCAATTTTTCCATCAACGCAAGATCTGTTATAAAGATGATAGAGATCGGGCCATTCCTTTTATTACCTCCCCCACAAAGGGACAACATTTTGAATAATTAAAACGGTTATAAAATCCGAAATAAGCATTCGGCTCTCTTCATATTTCACACATCCCACTATTTCCACTAACACAAGATCTGCTGTGGAATACATCAAGATCTGCTGTGGATGGAATACATCGGTCCACTCCTTCGGGCACCTCCCCCACAAAGGGTAAAAATTTTGAGTATCAATGAAGTTCATGAAACGCGAAATTAACATCCGATTGCATTCAGACTTGGTACATCTCAATATTTCCATAGATTGGACCATTTCTTCTGGTACCTCTCCCACATACGGTTCACGATTTTTGAAAGCAATCCGCCAAAAAAGCAAAATAAGCATCCAACTCTCTTCAAATTTCCAAGTATTTTTGCTAACGCAAGACCTGTTGTGAAGATGATATATATCTACTAACCCCTTCTGGAGCATCACCCACAAAAGGTCTCAATTTCCAATGCTTACAGGGTGAGATGAAAAAACTGCAGCCAACTTCAGACTGCTGTCATTTCTAAGCCACTCGTCCGAGAGCTGTTAAAATTATTCCAATGACAGCTCATTATTTTGTTTACAAGGGTACAAAAGCATTTTGGTAAGAATTTTTCAAAAAAAAAAGTTATTCGTGATGGAATTCAAGCGTGATAGTGTGATTTATTTATATTTGGCTGGAAAACCACAAGTGGCTATCGTTAGAGCACTCAAGCATTTAGATGTGAATAAATCTTTTGGGTCTCGTACCATCGCTCGTTACCATGATACTGGTAGCGTATCCCGTCGTCAAGGAAGTGAACGGAAGAAAACAGCAACATCAGCAAAAATGGCTCGAAAAGTAAAGGAGCGACTTGATCGAAACCCGCGTCGCAGTGGCCGGAAAATGGCGCGTGAGCTGAACATATCGCAATATTCCATTTGGCAAATATTGAAAAATGAGCTTGGGATAAAGCCATTGAAATTCCAAAAAATGCAAGAACTTACACCGCAACAGAAAGAAAATAGACTCAAAAGAGCTAAAGAGTTGCTTCGCTTGGCCGAAAGTGTTGAACTGCCGAATTTGGCTTTCTCCGATGGGAAAATATTCGTTGTCCAGCAGTTTGTAAAAAAACAAAATGATCGTGTTTACTTGCCAAAGAGGTCAGCTGAAAATGTGCACCTTCGCTTGGCCACCAGAACTCAAGCGCCGCCCATGGTGATGGTGTGGGCCGCCATAACAGCCGATGGTCGCTCTCTGCTAGTATTAATCGACCGTGGCATCAGAAAAAATGCCGAATATTATCGCGAAAATATTCTGGAGGGTGTATTAAAGCCTTGGGCACGCAAACATTTTGGCCAAAGACCTTGAGCATTCTAACAGGACTCAGCACCATTGCACTCAACACGCGCCACCCAAGAATGGTTACAAAATGAGTTTCCTCGCTTCATTTCCAGCGCGTAATGGCCACCAAAATCACCGAATACCCATCCGTTGGACTATTGTGTTTGGAGTATTTTGGAAAGCAGGGTTGGCACTAAAAAATACCAAAGTGTCGAACACCTCAAGCAAGCGCTTCGCCAGAAATGGGCTAAAATACCGCAGAGCAACATTCGGGCAGCGTGTAACGATTTCATTGGCCGTTTGAAGCCCATAATTCGGGCCAAAGGTGACCAATTCGAACAAATCTAAACTTATTCCAAAATTTAATGCTATATCCGACATTTTTTGCTTTCATTCAAAAAAAATTAAAAAATGTAGAAATTATGGCTTTTGATTTTAATGCAGTTTTTTATCTCACCCTTACATACATGCATACATACATATGTATGCATATAGTTATCTTTGTGTCAACTGCAATAGATAATAAGTAACAGAAACAGCATTCAATTGAAATGCCAAGTGACAGTGGCAGGCAGAAGAGAAGAAAAAATTGCCCTAACCCCAGAACAATTATCCAAGTCAAACCGCAGCTCGTCAAGTCGAACTCAAGACAACAATGGTGTTCGAACTAAAAACATACATTCACACTTACCTACAATGAATCAATGTCTGTCGAACCAAATATGCACAAGTGTATGTATGTATGTAGAGTAGTTGCAGTACAGAAATTGCATTGAGAAGCGAGAATTCTTGGAATTATAATGAGCTCATGCCCTGAGACTGCACAGATGCTGACGGAGACGACGATGATGAAGTTGAAGCTGTGAGAACCAACCATGAAAGGATGGATGTCAGAATTTGTTATGAGACTTTGTCAATGATTTAATTTATATTTATCCACTAAGTAAACTGCAGATTATGTGATGCGACAAGGTGGGAACACTTATGCGCAGATGATATTCGATGCAATTGCGTCAAAATAGCGGGATGGAGGCAAAACAACTTTAATGTTTTTTTCTTTTCAATAACTTGCAAATAAACAATAAATTCTGGCTTCAATGCTGGAGGGGATTTTTAAAAATAACCACTCGACATATTTAAAATGATAATTTTCAAATTTAACGTTATGTTGATATTTTGAAAAAACGGTACTACTTTCAAAACTGCATAACAGTAATTGTGCCCCTGAAGTTGTTAGCGATTGTTTTCAACCAAAAAAAATAAATAAAAAATAAAATAAAATCTGAAACAGAATTGAAATCTTAAAATACTTGGTACCGTTACTTTAATATTCTCAAAATATCAAAATTTTAAGTACTTGAAATTGAAACTGGTCCAGGGAATACCAGTTCTCAGAGGCTGCATCTGAATTGAACCAATTCTTGGCAATTGCAATCTGTTAGCCTTCCTGATCTTTTTTGTAGGACAGGTGTCCGGCAATGAGTGATGTAATTACCGTCCGTTCCATGGCTTATCGGCAACGCCTCGAATAGCAACAGCCAAGCATTTAATTTGTTTATTTATATTAGCTGCTCTTAATTAATTCTGTCATAAATTACGCTAAGGAATTTCTTATTGCGGAGGACAGAGAGCCGTCCATGTGGATTGTTTTTTTTTTCGTTTCTGTTCTTTAAATTTAGAATTAAAGCCCAGTTTTATGACAATTATTAGATATTTCTTGTATTTTTTCAAAGCATTTATGAATCTATGTTCAAAGACAAAGGCAAAAAAAACAGAAACCTCATAAAAATCTTGTTTTTCCCTTGGCGACTGGTTTGGGTGAACCAAAGAAAAAAAAAAAGAAGAGAAGAAAAAAAATTTAGCATAAGACAAAATATGATGAAATAAATAATCGGAAATCTTGTATGTTATGTATTTTGGACATTTATACCAAGTCCATAGCTCAACTGGACACACGCACACACACTTGCACACAGACACACACACACGCCACACACAATGTGATTATTATTTGGCAACGCATGTCATTCGAAATATTTTACGATTTTGCAATAATTTTAATTAACATTCAGAATTCGTTTGAAAATCATTAATTTTTGTGGTGGTGTTCTGGTTCTAATGATTATCGTTGTTCGTAGCTGCCTCTCTGCCCGCAGTGGTGCAGACTGTTACTGATTTGTATTTCTTTTTTTTATTTTTTTAAATAACTTCTATTAGTCTTCTCCGAGTGTCCATTTGGATCCATGTCTAATGACTTTTGAAAATATTAAAGACGTAATTTAAGCCGACAGTTTTATATTGGCCATAATTATTCTAGACTGATTCTCTGTTGTTTACGCAAAACGCTCGTGGAAGAACTATCAACAGCTTGTGTAATGGGCGAGCACATAAGCAAGCATATACACGGTGTGTGTATTAGATCGGAATAAATGTAGACTCTTTTGTTGTAAAAAAAATGTTTCAAAACAAATGGTCTGTCCCAGAACAGCAAAAACGTAAAAGTTTTTACTATGATACCCGATTTTCCCTTTACGATATCGAAAAATATTGTAAAAATAGTAGATTCTTGCAGGTTATGAAACAGACCAAAAATTAGGATATGGTAGCTTATAGACTTCTGAGGGTGTTCTATTGAGAGAAGAGCTTCCAATATAGTTCTACATATAGAAAAAACACCTTTGAAATGTCTTATACAGATGGAAGATCTGCTAAACGGGGTCCATAGATCGAAGCCCTTCCAAAAACTTTGTGTTTAAAGAATATGTCCTTGGTTCTCCACCAGTGGAAGGAAAGAAACCTAGATCAATGGATAATGTGATGGATGGATAGATAGGTAGAACTTCCATAGATGCCCGATTTATGGTTTCCTGTAAGAGATTTTATCCGAATCAGGGTTAAATAGAAAACGGATAATGGTTTCTTAAAAAAAATTATTCGGATAAAGTTTTTATATTGCAAATTTTAGCCGGATAAACTTTTCCTTTTGAAAACCTTTTGCAGATAATAATTTCCCATAGAAGATATTATCCGGAAAATGTTTTTCATATAACATATTATCCGGATAATATTTTCTTATAAAAATTTTTATGCTGACAAAATATTTCTATAGAAACCCCTTTTTCGGATAATGTTTTTTTAATGTTAATCGGATAATGTTATCCTAAAGAAAATATTATCCAAATAATGTTTTTTCTGTAATAATCGTTATCCGGATAAGGGTTTTCTATAAAGGACGTTATCCGGATAAAGGTTTTTTAAGACTCTATCCGGATAATGTTTTTTTCTTAAAAACGATAATCGGATAATTTTATCCTAAAGAAAATATTATTCGAAGAGTGTTTGTTTTTTTTTTTTTTTTGTTAGACCCGTTATCCGGATAAAGTTTGTTTTATAAATAACGTTTTCTATAGAAAACGTTATACCAATAATATTTTTCTAGAGAAAACCTCATCCAAATAATATTTTTCTAGAGGTAACCATATCCGGTTAATGGGTATCTATTGAAAAACTTATAATGTTTTCCACAGAAAATATTATCCGAATAATGTTTTTCTACATAATCCAAACACTACTTTCCTTTAGAAAACGTTATACGGATGATGTTTTCCTAAAGAAAACGTTATCCGGATAATGTTTTCCTATAGAAAACTTTATCCAAATAATATTTCCCTATGAAAAGCTTTATCCGGATAATGTTTTTTCTATGGAAAACTTTATTCGGATAATGTTATCCCATAGGGAATTTTAACCGGATAATAGTTTCATATAGAAAACGTGTTCCAGATAAAGTTTTTCTATAGAAAATGTCAACCCGATAATGTTATCCTTCAGAAATTTTTATTCGGATAATGTTGCCTATGGAAGACTTTAATGTTTTCCTTTAGAAAACCTTCTCCGGATAGTGTTGTCATATAAATAACTTAATCCAGAAAGTGTTTTTCTATAGATAATTTATCCGGATAATGGATAAAAAATGTTTTCTTATAGAAAATTTTATCCGAATAAAGTTTTCTATAGAAACACATTATCCGCATAAAATTTTCCGAAGAAAAACATCGTCAAAATTGGTGTTATCCAATAGAAAATTTTATCCGAATAGTATTCTCCTATAGACAACTTCATCCGGGTATTATTTCATTTAGAAAATGTTATCCGTATAATGGTTATCTATTGAAAACCTTATGCGGATAATATTTGTCTGAAGAAAATGTTATCCGAATAAGGTTTTCTAAATGGATATGTTATTCGGATAATGTTATCCTATAGAGAAATTTATCCAAATAATGATGTCTCATAGAAAAATTTATGGTTTTCTATAGAAAAATTTTTCCGGATAATGTGTTCCTTCAAGAAATTGTACTGGATAATATTTTTTTTCCTTTAAATAACATGGTCCGGATAGTGTTCTGTTATGGAAAATTTCTTCCGGATATTGTTTTCCTTTTGGAAATGTTATCCGTATTAAGCTTATCTATTGAGAAGCTTATCCGGATAACATTTGTGATCCGAATATAATTTTTCTTAAGGCAAACATTATCCACGTAATGTTTTCTTATAGAAAATGTAATACGTTATAATGTTTTATTTTAGAAAACTTTATCCGGATAATGTTTCCTATAGAATACCTCATCCGGATAGTGTTGTCCATAGAAATTTTATTCGGATAGTGTTTTTCTGTAGAAAATTTTATGATTTTCCGTCGAAAATATTATCTCACATTGAATTTTATCCGGATAATGTTTTTATGTAGAACAAATTATCCGAATAATATTTTATGGAATCCAATTTATTTTCAGTTAATTTGTTTGATTGTTTCAAACTGAAAAAACAAAAATTCTCATCGGACATATACTGACCTATTGTATCTACGATACCTGCCCATGTTTCAATTAAAATCATAATGACTGATCACAGAGTAATGAGTTGTTGTTGTTGTTTTGTTTTTTCAAAACTATTCAACATCGTAACCATTCAGGGTATGTCTCGATAAATTCATTGTGACGCCTGTAAAAATATCGTTGATTGATTCATTCTGATGAATTTACGTAATTGCTTCACCTTAACTCGGAAGTCGGTCTGTACCTACACAAATAAGCAAAGAAGAAAAAAACTAGCAACAACAACAAGAAAAAAGACTTTGACAAGATCAGAAAAACATTGAAACAATCTTAAATAAGCACTTTGTATGGGGGTGGGCATCGGTGATAATTACCATTTTCAGCTGATGGTGAATAATAATGGCAGAGTCTTAGCGAATAGCTAATGAGTAATGAAGTGTTTGGAAAAGGTCAAAGGTATGGGGATATATAGAAGTAACAACTTCCTTAAATACACCTTTGAGTTGGGGATTTCCATTTTTCCCTACATTTTCGATTTCCACAACAATTTCAATTTCATAATTTTCATTGAAAATGTTGTCATGCATCCATAGTTTAAATACAAGTTTGCTGTGTGACATTAAGTACGTTGCTGTGCCAAAAACCCACATTTGTGCTCCAACATCATGCCACGCCACGCCACAATGAGAGATGCCTTCGAGGCGATAAACTTTGACTAGGAATTCTCAAAACAAGAAAAAGAAAAAAAAAAGACACCACAGATTGGTGGAAGATGGATGATGCAGTTGCTGTTGTTGTTGTGGCATTCAGGTACATATGTATGTACATATGTCATGTTAAACAAATATGGAAAAATTAAAGAAATAACAAAAACAAAAGAAAGACCAATTTGGATACAAACGAAACTCATTAAAAAATATGTAAATTTCATTAACACTTTTGGTGAAATAAATAAATAAATTAACAAAATGCAACAATAATTCGTCTAGATGGCCTAGGCCACTTAATGTGTGTGAGTGTGTGTGTGCGGTATGATGTGTGCATGTATGTTTGTGTCCTAATTTTATTGAAACTTAATGTGACTGCGACTCGTTTATTAGGATTTGCCCAAGAGGCTAATTTCCATTCAGCCACCAACGAAAACTTATCAAAAAATGTGTCGTTTTTTTATTTTTTGTTTCGAGTGGCGAGTGTCTTAAAATAGCATTCAGGTTTTGGGTTTTTGGACAAAATGCGTTGCTTACATATGTAATTTTATTATTTTTGTTGTCTTTTTGGTGGTAAGGTTGTTTATGACACCATCAACAACACCAACAACGGCCAGAAAATTTTAAAAATAATTTTCTCTTGAAATATGAAAAACGAAGCAAAAGACAATTCAGGAGAACCAGTTTCTTTTGGGGATTCAATATTGAACTAAATACCAACAGCTATGGCGGCAGCAGCTGCGGTGGCGGCGGCACCAACACAGTTCCAGAGATTACAAGCAAGGCCCGGACCATGACGGAGGGAGGCTGCATCGGCTGCTGGTGGTATTGCTTACAACGTTATATCACTTTTGGCTTGAGCCATTCATATCCCCAGCCAGTTGTTGCTGCTGTTGTTGCACGAATGTTGCTGGTATTTTGTTGTTAATTTAGTTAAATTTTTTTTGTTGCTGTCTTGGCTATCGGTTTCCTTCGACATCGACGACATCGTAATTATGCAACTTTGAATTTTATTATTATTTATTTATTTTTACGAAATTCAGAAAATTACAAATCAATAACCGGCAGAAACCTCCAAAATTGGTAAGGCTTTATGCAAAAATTTTCATTAACTGTAACCTCAAACCTTGTGGGTTAGCCCTCACAAAAAAGCCAGACCGAAAAACAAAGAAATGTTAAAAAGAAACGGCACACCATTTTGCAGGCGGATATATGGCCAACGAATCAGCTACCATCTTCATCGTGCAGGCAGGGGGAGCAATGGGGCTTGGCGTGCATGTAAAGCAACAGCAGCAACACCACCATATGGAGTAATGGGATGGCAATGATGACGATAACTCTGCCAACTGATTGACGACTGACTGGCAATGGCCACAAAAGAAATGGCCAGCCGAAACTGGGCTCATTGCAAAATGCAAGGGTTTTGCTTCCCCTCGCTTTTGTTTCTTTAATCTGCCAAAGTCAAAGAAACACAAAAGTTACATAAGATGTTAACATATGTTTTGTTTGTAACCTGGCGGGATGGTTTTATTGATTGCATGGATGTGTGGATGGATGGTTGATTGGATGTTTTGAAGGGTTTATTTTTCGATTGCCATGAAAAACCACACCTTGCTCTAATCTTTAAACATCTCCATTTGATGATAACAAGACCCAACGAAACAATACCCCGCTCAAAACGACACTCAGTGGGTGTCGAAAGCTGTTGATGCTGATGATTAACATTTGGTACATTTGTAATCAGAAAACTATCCACAATTGAAGGCGTTTGAAATGAACTTTTAATTATTTCTGTTAATTTCATCGGAAGATCGTGGTGGAGGAGGGAGGGGGAGTGTGGTGGATTCCACGCACCTAATTTATACGGTTTATTAGTTTTCGTTTTAATTATCCAATGTCAAATTTGTCATGCCATACCAAATCAGAAACTTAAGTACAACTAAAAAACAATAAGAAAAGGATCAAAGCCGGATAGGGTCGACCTTATGATACTCTACACCACACAGTGATCCCAACTCCCCAGAAATATCTCAATGTCGAAAAGCTTTTTCATAAATCCATTCTACAAATCAATTATGGGAATATGTTTTTATCCTGTTAAAATTGACAGGATAAATTACAGAAAATCCAGAGCTGGATATGCTTATTCGAGATGAGGTTATTTTTTTTTATACCCTCAGCCACATAGCTACAGGGTATACAGGGTGGGATGAAAAAACTGCAACCAACTTCAGAATGCTGTCATTTCTAAGTCACTTGTCCGACAGCTGTTAAACTTATTTCAGTGACAGCTCATTATATTGTTTCCAAGCGTAAAGAAACATTTTGGTGAGAATGTTCTAGAAAAAAAGTTATTCGTGATAGGATTTCTTATATTTGGCTGGAAAACCACAAGTGGCTATCGTTAGAGCACTCCAGCATTTAAATATGAATAAATATTTTGTGTCTCGTACCATAGCTCGTTACCGTGTTACTGGTAGCGTAACCCGACCTGGACGAATGAAGTGGACGGAAGAAAATAGCAACATCAGCAGAAATGATTCGAAAAGTAAAGAAGCGACTTGATCGAAACCCGCGTCGCAGTGGCCGAAAAATGGCTCGTGAGCTGAACATATCGCAATATTCCATTCGGCAAATATCGAAAAATGAGCACGGGGAAAAGCCACTGAAATTCCAAAAGTACAAGAACTTATACCGCAACAGAAAGAAAATAGACCCAAAAGAGGTTGGCCGAATTTGGTTTTCTCCGATCTCCCATGAGAAAACATTCATTGTCCAGCAGTTTGTAAACAAACAAAATGATAGTGTTTACTTGCCAAAGAGGTCAGCTGAAAATGTGCACCTTCGATGGGCCACCAGAACTTAAGCGCCGGCCATGGTGATGGTCCCTCTGCTCGTATTAATCGACCGTGGCATCAGAATAAATGCCGAATATTATGGCGAAAATATTCTGGAGGGTGTATTACAGCCTTGGGAACGCAAAAATTGTGGCCACAGATCTTGGGCATTCTAACAGGACTCAGCACCATCGCACTCAGCACGCGCCACCTAAGAATGGTTACAAAATGAGGTTTGTCGATTCATTTCCAGCGCACAAGGTCACCAAAATCTCCGAATACCAATCCGTTGGACTATTGTGTCTGAAGTACTTTGGAAAGCAAGGTTTGCACTAAAAATTACCAAAGTGTTGATCACCTCAAGCAAGCGCTTCGCCGAAAATGGGCCAAAATACCGCAGAGCAACATTCGGGCAGCGTGTGACGGTTTCATTGGCCGTTTGATGGCCTAATGTTATTTCAGACATTTTTGCTTTCATTCAATAAAATTTAAAAAAAGTACAAATTATGGCGTTTGGCTTTGTTGCAGTTTTTTTATCTCACCCTGCATATGGATGTGCGAATTTTGAAGAGAGTTGGATGGTCATTTCGATTACTTTGAGCGTTTTGTTTTTCAAAAATCCTGAAACCAATGTGGGGGAGGTACCAGAAGGAGTGAACCGACATATTCCATCTTCACACCACCAGACCTTGGGTTAATAAAAATATTACGTACTCTAAAACACATTTAATAAGAACTATAATTTTTCAAAATTTTGTATTTTTGTGGGGGTGGTACTTGAGGGAGTGGACCGATATTGTCCATGTTCGTACCTAACCTATTAGGATTTGCAAAATTGGAGCAAAATCTGATTTTTCTCTCTGTGCAGTAAATTATTTTCTTTGACAATTTTGATATTTTGGGGGAGGTACCAGAAGGAGTAGACCGATATTGTCCATCTTCGAACTCGATCTAAGTTTGACAATAATATTACGATGTACCAAGTTTGGATCAAATCAAATACTCTCTTCGAGAGTTTGGATGAAATCGTGCGCACCAGTCCGCCAGACGGACGGCCGGACTGGCTTGATCGATTCCAACTGTCCTGAAACGGATTTGGTCCAAAGAGACCTAGGGTCTAAAACCGTTATTTCGATGAGGCACGTTTTGGCCGTATCTTTAGCCATATGGCTGAGGATATAAAAAGCAGATTAACTCTCCAACAGGCTCTAAGACTAGAGACAAGCTTTCCGGCATGTGTTTTATTTATCTGTATACAAATAAAGCAATTATGATTAATTTTCAGTTCATTCCTAAAAATTAACTGAAAAAAAATATTTTTCCCATTCTTTGTTACGTAAACTCAACGTGACAGCTTTGTCCAACTTCTTTCGCCTCGTAATAAATCATGATTTAGAAGTTGGTTTGTTTTTTTCTTTTTTTCGTAACTGAATTGATCGTGATCTAGAAAATTTTACATTGTTTCCTACAAACTTTGATTGAGCCAACCGTGGCAAACAAAAAAATCGCAAAAATTCCGCACCACCATTAATGGCCATAAAAATCGAATAGCTTTGTTGTAATGGAACCGAAGTACAAACCCAAATTGCATTCCGATTGTAATTGTTGTGATGGTCAAACAAAGGTTTAACATTTAAAGCCATCGAAGAAGTAAAAGGGGAGCGGGTGGAGGAGCGGAAGGAGGGGGAGCTTGTTATTTGGAAACACCAAGCAAGATTTATTGTTTCACATTTATAGGCAAACAACATGGAAGACCTGTTGCTAATGCGGTAGTTGTTGAACAGCTTCGCCTCAGGCTCCTCATCTTCAGCTAGGCTAGGCTAACTTCTTTCTGGTGGTGCTGTTAGTGGGCCCTGCTCCGAGGCTATTTACTTGTGTTTTCCTAATGCCATTCAACAATTTGCAAACCAAGTCCATTTTGCCATTTGCTGAATTTTTCCACATTTCGTATGGCAGGGCACAAAAGCCAGAGTACAACAAAAGGCGGACGGGCGGACAGTCGACCAGTCAGTCGAACAGGCCAAGACTAATGCCTGGGCTGGGGGCTACTGTCCGGCGTAACGTCGCGTCGCGTCGTGTCGTGCCATGCCATGCCGTGCACTCTGCATTTTAGACTTCCAGACTTGTTTCTCGCAGAGTTGTAGCGGCAAGCCGCTCACCTTGAGCGGTGATAAAAGTTATTCAGACAAACAAACGCCGTACCTACAAAAGCAGCAGCAACAACAAAAACAAACGTAATAAAATAAAACACTCACTCACTCGATCGCTCGCTCGCTCGCTTGCGCGCTAGCTAGCTGGCTGGCTGGCTGGCTCGTTCACCCAACGACATACATACAGATGAATGCGATTGCGCGCAACAACCGACATTTTTGATACGCTTCGCAAAAAAAGCTGAAATAAATGAATTAACAACAAAAACTATAAATACCAAAAAATGGTAATATTGTTGTTAAATATAACCAACAAGACAGCCCCGACGACTCCCCCACCCAGCCAGTCAGCCAGCCAAAAGAAAAGAAGCGACAACGAAATAAATATCTTAAAGCTGTTGCTGCTGCGGCTGGTGCCGCTCGCAAAAAAACACTTAAAGATGCTGTAATAAATTTCGTTATTGGCTGGTTGGCTGACTGGCTAACTGACTGACTGGCTGGCTGGGTAATTCCCTTACTCCACATCAAATAATCAGCACAGCAAACCAAACCAGTCTTGCGATTATCGTCTTCAGCGGTCCACAAGACATCAAAACAACCAAAAAACGACATCACCAAATAGCCAGAGATGTAATCAAATTTTGAATGTGGTATTCATTATTTCTCTTTGTTGTTGTTGTCGTCGTCGCTGTTGTTGTTGTTGTCATTAGCCAATAGCTATAAATTAAAATCCCCCCAAAAACGCAAAACATATTTACAAATATCGTCGTATCATTGACGAGAAAATTCTATAGAATTCTCTTGGAATTGGAATTCCTTTGAAATAATCAAAATAAAAAATAATAATAACAACAACAACAATAACAATATTTATTTAGCCTTGCACCGCTTTTTGCCAAGTCTTTCATTAGCACGCAATTAAAGCCAATAACAACTTGCAATCACTGCCATTAGGTGCTTGATGGGCTAATTGGATAGTTGTTGGGTGGCTACACCAGCACCCAGTTCAGGAAGCTTTCTGATCTGGCTTTATCCAAGATCTGAAATACTTTCTAAGGAAGTATTGCCCGAGACATATTGTCGATCATTGAAAACATTTTCTTTTAATTGCAAATCCAATCCAACAACAAGCACAGAACTGCTCCAACATTCTCCCATTGAATTGAGTTCTTACATGACGAGGTCAACAAGCCAATATGGTTCATAGCTGAGTTATTAACTGCTATTGCAATGGTTACATAGAAGGTGTTCTGTGCACGACTAAGATTGCGTAAACAAGGAATTATTACATCAAGGCTATTTATATCGCGTATGAGTAATATGGCAAAAAATGTGAGAAAGAAATAGAAACTGGAACTGTAATACTCTGGTAAACGATAATAGTTGTGTTCCAGGACTTGCATCAACATGCAATGTTGTACTATTTTAATATTTCTTACTTAAGCAAAGTCACTGTACTCGACTGTCCCTGTAACACTTGTAGTCAAATAATGAGAATAAACACAAAGATGATGTTCTCTTTAACTGATTTTGAGTATTGCTCTCTTCCAGGATCTGCAAGGGTCTATTAGTTTACATTTTTCGATAAAGGAAAAATCGGTTATCGTAGGAACATTCTTCGAGATTCTGGAACAGAGTATATGGCTCATTTTTTCCGAATCAAAAATATTATTGCACAAAGAGTAATATAACTACAAAGAAAATTATTTGCAAAAAGGCCATCAGATAGCTGTGGTTAATTTCTGTGCAAGATCAAGCACGGCTTGAAGTATTTTCATAGACTCTGTTATGTTTATATTAGACTCGTAGAATAAAAAGAAAATATTTACTCAAAAATATCAATTTTCTGAGTAATGCCTCTCTCTGAGTAAATGAGCGGTATGCAAATTCTACCATGTAAGAAATAGTAGTCTGGATTCCGACTAATATATGGATTTTATATAATTGCTATCTGTATTTGTTATTACCCGTTCCCATACTTTCTGAGCAATCCAGTTCTTTCATTATCGTTTACCATTAAAAAAATATAGGAAGACAATGGCTCCTGAATTGGCAATGTATATAGCCAGGTTACTGAGAGTTAACAAATTCTCACTGAGAAAATTTGCTCAGTAAAAATGATCGCATAGACCTTCTTTCATCTAGTTTTAAAGTGTGTACCTATTTCCTCCTTTTCATTCAACATTCAGACTGCCAAATCTAAGTAGCGCCATGTTGGGAGCCATCTGTGCTATGCCCTATCCCTTCTGTGCAAATTTTTGTTTATGGCATACCAAGTTGATATTGTTCTTCTAGCAGTGTACATTGACGTGTCTGTTCCTCTAAACTTGGTCTAGTTCTAACCCCAATTTAAAAATTCAGCTATTACATGAGCTTTCCTGCTCTCATGCTGGCCAGATTTTCTTCACATTATCACCATTACAAATTGAGACGTCTGCATCATCCTGAATGTAGTGGGACCAAAACAGCCCCGACTTGTCAAGACAGACAATGACCAGTAACTGCAATGGATGTGGAATTGACTCCGAGGACGGTATTCACACTGGGTTGATATATAACCTCTGGTACTTCGTCGGTGTTAAATCTACTCAGATCTTTGTCATAAACTTGTTTATGTAGAAGCTTTCTGTTGTATATTCCCCTATATCACATGAACCCATCCCTGACGAAGGAGTTTCTTATATCATAGCTTGATCGAAATCAATTCCACAATACCAATAAAACAGTTACCTCAAAAACAACAGCGCTGTTGACTTACAAAATACTGATGATCGCTACATTTCGAAAATTATGAAATATAAAATATTTTGCAAATGCTGATATCGATAGTATCGGTTAATTAATTTCATAACTAAAGGAATAACTATTACTAAATCCACTGGCATATTTCTGGACTGCAGGCAACGGAGTGGTGCTTGTGGTCCCTCAGTGTTCCTCTAGGGGAGATTGCAACAGATTTTTCACACGCACTCAGCACGCGCCATCCAAGAATGGTTACAAAATGGGGTTCCTCGCTTCATTTCCAGCGCACAATGGCCACCAAAAACTCCAGATACCAATACGTTGGACTATTGTGTCTGGGGTATTTTGGAAAGCAAGGTTGGCACTAAAAAATACCAAAGTGTCGATCACCTCAAGCAAGCGCTTCGCCGGGAATGGGCCAAAATACCGCAGATCAACATTCGGACAGTGTGTGTAGGTTTCATTGGCCGTTTGAAGGCCATAATTCGGGCCAAAGGAGACCAATTCGACCAATTCGAACGAATTTAAACTTATTCTAAAATTTGATGCTATTTCCGACATTTTTTGCTTTCATTTAATAAAATTTAAAAAATTATGTAAAAATTGTGGCGTTCAACTTTGTTGTAGTTTTTTTATCTCACCCTGTAGGTGTGTACGATAACCTAATGATTATTGCAAAATGTTTTACATCATCATAAAAGATCAGCAAGTGAGAGCGAGTAAAGAGAGCATCTCTGACTGTTGAGTTACTGAGAGTTAGCTAATTCTTACTGGCAAACTTGCACTATAAGAATTGTCTAGTCTCATTAGGTCATTGAAAATCTGCTGTTTTGCGTCCGTTATGAAAACGTTTGAACATTTTTGCTGAGACTTTGTGAAAAATGGGTTGACCGCTATCGATATCAGCCTATTAATATGCCTCTCATCATTCATGATTCCTACCTCCATACAAATGGATTCTCTATAGGAAGTTATATGTTATCATCTGGGTGTTATCAAGCTGTATGTAAATAAAATACGAAATCTAATTATATATCGATCCCTTAACTCAGTTCCGTTCCAGAACTACAAGAATGACAAAGTTGTTGATTTTTCCTTTATGAAGTCGACAATAATTGTAAAACTAGTAAATTCTTGAAGGTTTTGGAACAGAGCATCAATTATCCAAACAAATTAAATTTTGCGTATACCTGATGTTACTATACGTTATATGTTAGTCAAGACTGGTTCGTTTGAAAAATGGTTTAATAATGGTTTGTTTCAATGCCATTTTTTAGGTTTCCTGGGAGTGCTTACTTCAAAGACCTTGGCTTTCTGAATTATATTTATTATGTTTGATGTTTCAAAACTTTCGGGGATAGCATCTCCTTTGCAATGCGAATCAAAATAGGAATGAAGCATTCCTGTTTTTCCAAATGCGTATGATTAATAAAATATCAAATATGGTAACATTACGTATACGCAGTATTCAATTATATTAAGTAATTGAAATGGGGGATCGTTATATACATATCTAATTCTTAGATCACATTTAGACTTCACATTAGGACTTCAGATGTCAATTCCATAGCGTATACGTCACGTTAATTGTATGGCCCTTGCTAATATTTGACTGGAATCCACTGAAATTGACATTTGATTTCGAGTGGATTTCGTAAATCTGAACGTACTTTTACTTAGTTTTCATTGCGTTTGTTTACTTTATGTTATGAAAACATTCTCGATGCCAGATTTAGCAAAACCCTATATAAAAAGCCAATCTCCAAACAAGGTGGTGACACATGGGTTAATTCTGGCCTAGATTCTCTAAGGTCATGTCATAATATTCCTATTTTTAAAATCACACGATAAGAATTGCTTTTTATCTTCAAATTTTTCTGAGTCTCTGGCTATAAACTTAGAAAAAATCAAAAAAATCTAAACTTTCTTCTCCGCTCTCCTCCCAATTTCTTTATAAAAACCTTGTCTATTTCTAAAAATAGTAAAAATTCTTTCCAAAAATTTTGACATTACAAAAACGTTCGAAATATAAAACAAGTTGAATAACCTCTTAATTGAAGCGCATAAAATATCTATGAAATTCAATTGAATTGAAAACCGTTTAAACCGCACAGAAACCCAATAACAACAGCAGCAACAACAACAACAACTGAACAAAATAATTGATGTTATTATTGTTATGCACAAGGCTTTTATTGTGTGGGCTTGGAGGGAGTTGTAGAAAATACTACAACCGCAGCCGTTGCCTGGAGACCCTCAAAGACTAGAAAAAGCTAGACACTGATATATGGTCAAGATAAAATAAACATTGCGGCTGACGCTGGCCACGTTATGAGAACTAGGGACGTGGAATGAATTTACATTCAAAAAACTACAAAAAACAACAACACCAACGATAAACGGCAAGTGTTTGGCATCGCATTTGTGGTTCTTAAACTGTTGTTTTCCATTTTGTGCTGGAATGAACCAAACCGAAATAACGTTGTTCGTTTGTAAGCCAGAAATAATTAGTATTCACCTCAGGTTGAAGAGGTGAAAACAACAAAACAGAAAAAAAATTATTTTTTTTTTTTTCTTAGTCACACAAGTTTAAGAAAAGAATAAAGCCGGCTTTTTTTCTTGGACAGCAAAAAAAAAATGGTGTTTCAATGAAAAAAAAAAAAAAAAAATAAAGTAATACAAGCCATGCAATGAATAACCATCCAGAAACGACAAGAAAAAATAAGTAATTTTAAATTGAATAAATCTTGTGGCAAAGTTTATTTTATTTGACATTTAAATGTTTTTCTATTGGTTTTTAATCTTTTCTGTGTTTTGTTGTTTTCATTTTTTTTATCTTAACGCCTGCACGAGTTTAAATGTCAATTTCATCATTACCAAATAGTTGTTGTGTGATTTTGGAATTTTGTTGATGGCCTGCCTGGTGATTTGAAAAAAACTCAACTCCACTCCTTAATTTAATTGAAGAGTCCATCCCATGTCTTGTGGTGTTGCCGAAGAACTGCAACAAAATAAATTATTTGTTTCGTTTGGGAGTGTGGCAAATCAAAAGTTAGTAAATTTTGTTGGCTAAACCCATTATTTACAGACGAACTGAAGACCCCAATAAAACGAAACAAGAAACTTGCCTAATTTGAAATTTAATTTTATAAAAAACGAGATTTTTTCAGAAAAAAATAAAAAATTATTTAAATGTAAAACAAAAGACTTAGCAAACAAACTTGCTGGTGGTGAATTTCAGCAATGGCGCCACCATTGAGAGTCCATCTAGTATTGCCCCTATTTCTTTGGGGTTTTGTGGCTAATTATTGGTGATTTTTCAATCAATCCCATAGGCAGGGCAGTCGGTTATATAAAAAATATATATATTTTTCTTCTTTTTTGAATGACAGCAAAAAAGATGAGCTCCCCAAAAAAAACTGGATTTTTGTTCAAATTCCAATTGCATTAACACTTTGCAGTGCATACTAATCGCATTTGTTGTTCCGAAGCGAAGACATAGCCAAAAGCTTGGTCTTTTGTCATTTACTCCCTCAGCGGGGCAGAGCAGAGCAGCAAGCAGTTGAGCTTAAACTAGTTTTACCCCTGACAAAATTACAAGAAATTCACCACTCGGACAGAGTTACCGTTTGGAGCATAGAAAGAGAGAGAAAGAGCGAGAGAGCGAGGCCTGTGTTAATGGGCACGTGAGCAAAATCTACAAGAAGTTCGAACTCTTTCAACTCCTGCTGCCATTGTTGGCATTGGTAGTGGTGTCTTTTGCTTGGGCAGAGCTTCAGGGGTATTCGTTTGCGTATTCACCACTCTGCAAATATCGCTTTGAAAATCGTCAAGACTTTTGTGCATCTTAATAAATAGAACTTGCTGCTGTCAGGCTACACCTAGTGTAACCGTGGCTGTGTATTGAGCAAGTACGCCAGCTAACGTTTATAGTTTATAGCAGATAAACTACAAACATAAAAAGTTAGTATCATTTTTCATTTAATTTTAAAGCAATTTTTCTTCCAAATTTTTCTCTTTAATCCGTTTAACCAAAAAAAGAAAGAAAGAAAAAAATTAAGCCTCAAATAAATAAAAACAGTAGTGTTCCAAGTGCTGATAATCGAATTCTTCAAATTTCTTTCCTTTTAAAGGTTTCCCTACCAAGACCGAGAAAACCAAACGCACATACGCAAGATGGCGCGTGTGTTGCCCGTATTAGGCTTATTTGTGCTGTGCTGTGCTTTGGGTAAGTTTTTGTTTTTATTAATAATTCAAAAAAAAGTTTATGTGAAAAAAGTGTTAATTTTTTTAAATTTAAAAATAAAATATTGCTAATTTCGAACAAAGGAAGTGTCATAAAGGCGCCATCTTGAATTTGGCTTTTTTAAACATTGAAAACAGTGATGCCACGTATTTTGTGAAAATAAATTTAAAATCCACACATTTTGAAATGAAACGATCGTTACTGAATCACGTGACCTTTTAGCGAAAACTATTGCATTTTCAAAGCCATATATAAAAGTTTGCAGTAGCTAAACACTTACAATAGCCAATAATTATGGTTGATTGGCAAGAGCCAAGGTTAGCAGCTTGCCCACAACAATTGAGCAGTGGCAAAAAAACAACTTAAATAAATACATACACACAAACGAACAACTTTAGCACAAGTCAAGCCAACGATTCGTCCGTTCATCGATCATCCAACAAAGTAAACAATGGGATTATTTCTTAAAACATCCATCATTGAAATGTAAATGACTGGCCCTCACCAGTCAACCAACCAACCATCCATTTAGCCATGTATGACTCTTTGTATGGCTGTCTTGGCTTACTTGACTTTTAAGGTGCAGTTGTCTTCTGTTAATTTTCTTTAGCCTCCACAACTCGAAGATTTCTTAGCGACTTGTTGTTGGTGATATTTACATAATTTTTTTTTTTCTGTCATAATATCCTCGATTGTTTATGCAATCCACACACTCAGGCACACACACAAACACACACGGGGAAGGGGGGAGGCAGAATGTCTTGTTGTTTAACCAGCAACAGCAGCAGCCGCCATAACTGGTTAAACCAAAACCCAGACCGTAGCCGTAGCAATCAATTGATCGAACACTCGTCTAGCTGCTGACAATTACAAATGCAGTTCTTGTTGTTGCTGCTGCTGCTGCTGCTCTAGAGAGGCAAGCTATTTGTGCTATTTGTATATCTTTACATTACTTTTACTCTTTATGGCTAAAAGGAATGTCTGACTAGAGATTGCATTTAAGCTGTTTAGCTGTTACGGAAACTGGTTAAACGCCTGACTGCCAGAAGACAACAACAAGGCAGACTTGAGTAACTGGCCGTTTGAAGTTACCCAGCTAATGTTTCCCTTTCGTTTTCATTTAGCGCAAAACAAAAAAACATACTTAACTTTTAATTATTTACAAGCACCGGCATGCAATTTCTGACACCGCCTTTGAATCTGTTCCAACGAATTGGGATCTTAACAAAATTTGTAATTGGTTTTTTGTTTTACTTTGTCCTCCTCCCTACAGCTGCCAGTCAAGAAACCCGCGATAAACTTGAGGGTATCGATGTTGAAGAAGTCTGCCAAGACAGACCCGGAGATGAATATTTCCGTTTGGACACCGAGTCCGATTGCCGTGAAGTATACAGGTAAGAAGTCGAATTTTGAAATTCTAACGAAAATTCTTTTGGAAAATTACATTTTCTTTTTAATATTTGGCAACAACTTTAAATCTTGAAACAAAAAAACAATGTAGATTTTTAAGACGCATTTTCTTGGGTAACAAGTTTTTAACAAAAAAGAAATAAAAAGCAACGTAGTATTATATAAACAATAGCCATTAGCCTGAGGGTGTTTAAAAATAATACAGATTCTTCGTTATAAAAATTGGATAGATGTTAATCGAAATAAAATGGGTTTTACCAAAACAAAATAAATATTCTAATATTTATTTGTATTAAAATATTTTACCAAAATAAAATACGCAACAATATCTCGTCAAATGTTAGCATACAATTCTGGTGTAACGAAATAAATATGATCTGTATAGGCTCGGTATAGAAAACAAAACATAGTTCTATTAAACGTAACATTAAATTAAATTGACGGGGCTTATCTCAAGAGTTAAACAAATATTAGACATGTTTTGCTAAATTAAAGCTGTTCTGAAGCCATACAATAAACATTTTCTTAAAGAAAAACAAAGATTATTTATTAGAGGAGGAGAAATGACTTTGATTTTTAACCAAAAATCGATTTTCTTTCATAAAAAAATGAAATTAAAATGGTTATTCACCTTTGGCAAACAACTTTACCGTAACGCCTGAAAGTATGCTTTAAAATACAAACAATGGGCAGCAATTGGTTAACGAAAAGTAAACCAAACAATTATGCAAAACATATCTAAATGTGAATAGAAAAACACATTTATTTTAAGTAAATTTGAAAATTTAAAAATTCTGACATTCAATTCTCGTCATAAAAATGCAAAATATAATGTACAACTTGTAAAAAATAGAAAATTTTTATATGTTTCAATATAAATGAAAGAAAACTGATTTCCATGCAATTCTCCCACTTTTGCAAACTCTTTTAAACATTTATTTATTACCTTTTTTTATTAACATACATTTTAAAAATTAAACATTTAATTCACAATAAAGATGTGATAATGCCGGTGAAAATGGTGGCGCTCCACGTTTAGCTTCCATTAAATGTTCCGGAGGTTTAGCATTTGATATTACAAGGCAAACATGTGATTGGAAAACAAATGTTAAGAACTGCGATCAAAATGAGAGTAAGTCAACATTATGCTATGCCAACGGCAATTGCAACAAAAAATTATCTCCCCCATATCCCCTCCAAACAACCGACAACAAAAAGACAATGAAAAAAGAAAAGAAAAAACAAACTACCAGTCCCGATCCTTTTGTTATTCCCACCTTAAATGTTTGTGTTAATCCCACTGGTTTTTATTTTATTGTTTTGTTTGGCTATGTTCTATCCGAAATGGTCAAATGGTTCAAAATTCTTAACTCTCCCTCCTACCTACCTCCCCCACTCACTCTCGCTCTCTACCTCTAACTTATTCTTCTGTGATGTTCTAAATGTGTTTTCTTCACAACAACAACAAAAAACATCATTTCTGGAATATCGTTGGTTTCCACTGTCGTTCTGGTGATTTGTTTATGAAAATCAACAACAACAACTACAACAACATATGTACTTTTTCATCTCATTATTTAACCATCATCTGTATTATCTCTACCTATAAATGTTTCCGTGTTTGTGTCTCACAAAAAAAAAGAATGGCCTTTGAACGTCAAGTCCTCTGATGCATCTCTCGAATTCCACCTGAATTAAAGTCAGCATTATGTATGTGTCTCTAATTTGTTTATGTGTTAACATTATTGTGTACAACAACAACAGCAAAAAAATAATTGAAAAAAAAAAAGTTACAAAAATATATGTTCGCCTATTTACCTTTAATTCTCTGCAAACCAAAGTTCTTCAGCAAAAAAAAAAAACAAAAAAGAAAATCCGGCGTTTTGTTTGAGCAGGGACATCGAAAGATTTAAATGTTGAAGCCTGTAGTTCTTGTAGAAGAAACCCCACAAAAAACCAAAGAAATACCCAAAAACAACTCTCCATTTTTTGTGTGTTTTTAGATGTACAAGATCAGGTTTGAAAGAAATCCAATGTCCCTCCGGTCTGGCCTTCGATATTATGAAACAAACTTGCGACTGGAAGGCTAAAGTAACTAACTGCAATGAGAAAGAAAGTAAGTCGACCAACAAAGCTTTTTTGCAACAACAACAACAACAAAATACAAAAACAATTTAAATAAAACACACACAATCTGGCAAAGGGACAAAAAAGTCAAAAAAAAATTAAAATAGAAAAAGAACGCAATCAGAGTACAAGAACACCTCCAACCACTACACTGTCCCCTCTGTTTTACTCCAGAGAAAGCATGAACTTTGGTTTCTGGCTTAAATCATTACTCCAACTACTAATCCCACACATAGACGCCAACACACTCTATCTACACTAACCAAATACCCCCTCTATCTTCTAAAACCTTGTCACTAACGCTTCCAAGAAAGAAAAAAAAAACAGACTAACAATTCCCCTTTTGAATAACAAAAACAAAGTCTCTCTCTCTCTCTCTATCTCCAAACCGTTGGCTAATCCCACATTTTTTTCTTCCTCTTCTTCAACAATTTAGAGCCACGCAAGGCTAAGCCCATCTTCAAGACCGATGAGCCCATTTGCCCTGAAGGCAAATTGTCTTGCGGTGATGGTGAATGTTTGGACAAGGAGCTTTTCTGTGATGGCAAAGCCAACTGCAAGGATGAATCTGATGAAAATGCTTGCTGTAAGTAATCCCTCTCTTTCTTTAGCTACCGAACCATTTCCTAATCTTCACTTCCCATACAGCTGTTGATGATGATCCAAATCGCGCCCCTGAATGCGACCCCACCCAGTGCGCCTTGCCCGATTGTTTCTGCTCTGCTGATGGTACCCGTATCCCTGGTGGCATTGAACCCCAACAAGTCCCTCAGATGATCACCATCACCTTCAACGGTGCCGTCAATGTTGACAACATCGATTTGTACGAAGAAATCTTCAACGGCAATCGCCAGAACCCCAACGGCTGCTCCATCAAGGGTACCTTCTTTGTTTCCCACAAATACACCAACTACTCTGCCGTTCAAGATTTGCACCGCAAGGGTCACGAAATCTCTGTCTTCTCCTTGACCCACAAGGATGATCCCAACTACTGGACCAGCGGTACCTACGACGATTGGTTGGCTGAAATGGCCGGCGCTCGTTTGATCATTGAACGTTTCGCCAACATCACCGATGGTTCCATCATTGGTATGCGCGCTCCCTACTTGCGTGTCGGTGGCAACAAACAATTCGAAATGATGGCCGATCAATTCTTTGTCTACGATGCTTCCATCACCGCCTCTTTGGGCCGTGTACCCATCTGGCCCTACACCTTGTACTTCCGCATGCCCCACAAGTGCAACGGCAATGCCCACAACTGCCCATCCCGTAGCCACCCTGTCTGGGAAATGGTCATGAACGAATTGGATCGTCGTGATGACCCCACCTTCGATGAATCTCTGCCCGGTTGTCACATGGTTGACTCATGCTCCAACATTGCCAGCGGTGATCAGTTCGGTAGACTTTTGCGTCACAACTTCAACCGTCACTACAATAGCAACCGTGCTCCTTTGGGTCTCCACTTCCACGCCTCCTGGTTGAAATCGAAGAAGGAATACAAGGATGAACTGATCAAATTCATTGAAGAAATGTTGGGCCGCAACGATGTCTTCTTCGTCACCAACTTGCAGGTCATCCAATGGATGCAAAACCCCGTTGAATTGAACGCTTTGCGTGACTTCCAGGAATGGAAGGAGAAGTGTGACGTCAAGGGTCAACCCTACTGCTCTCTGCCAAATGCCTGCCCCTTGACCACCCGCGAATTGCCCGGTGAAACTTTGCGTCTCTTCACCTGTATGGAGTGCCCCAACAACTACCCCTGGATCTTGGATCCCACCGGTGATGGTTTCTCAGTTTAAGTCGCCGCCGAACAACGAGGGAACTAATTTATATAATTTTTAAGTTTTTGTTAGGATTCAGTTTTTCTTTAAACAAACCATAAAAAAGAGAGCTCTGTTTAGGAGCTGTTTGCAAACGAGCCAAGAATTACGTTACTGAAGTAGTTCTAACTAGAGTCTGATTAAAAAAAAAGAAGAAAAGAAATATGTGAAAGAAACTAATTCTCAAATCTAAACTAGAAGATGTCGACGAGAGTCTTCTAAGGAAAAAAATACTCATTTCCGCTTTCCCTATTTCTAGACTTTTTCTTCCTTTCTATCTCTCTCTGTAATTTTTTCTGTTATCTATGAATGTCTATCATTTAGAATTTCTCTTTCATTTCATATTCTAAGTGCCAAACGCTTAAAAATATCCTTTTCTCTTTTTTCACCTATCCCCCCTCCAACCACCTACCACTTCATTTGTTGATACAATTTTGTAAAAAAAAACGTACTTTTATTAAGTAACTCCCCCCTCTATTGATCCTTTTAGAGCTGCCATCTCTGTTTTTTTAAATAACTTTTATAGAAGACCAAAAAATATTTTTTTTTTTATTTCAACTGCAGCTGTAACACCATTTTTTAATTATTTTAGTATTTTTTTAAGTGAAATACAGAAAAAAGGATACACATTTGTAAAATAGAATTAAATAAAAAATTAAAAAAATTGAAAAAATATAAAAATGGATTTTGTTTTATTTGAATTTGAGTATCACGGAAATACATGCACTTAAATGTGTATCTGTTTGAAAACACAACTTATTTGACCTTATTAATCTGAGAAATTCCTGGCCACATGACCATCACAAAGAATTAGAATAGCATTTCAATAGCTATGACTCAGGTCGCAGCCATACCCTCTTCTTGCATTTGCTTTTCCTTTAAGGAGAACAACAAAGCTTTGGAAAATTGTTTCTTAGTCAATAGCATTTGCTGTCATAAGAGTACCCAGCAGCAAATCCAATTAAAACAGCCAACTAATGCAATTAACAACTGGCCGACAAGCAGCCAATCAATGGCATCGACAATGGCGGCATAGCTGAACAATGTTATGGCAAAATTGCCCATTTAGTAGCGAACGGTCTTTTCAGGTGGTTTCATTTTGAGGAACAAATAAAACAATAGATAAAAAAAAAAACAATTTACGGCAGTTTTATAGTTGTATTGGAATCGTTTTTGGAGTAATTTAAAAGAAAAGTTCGAGTTCAAGTTAGAAAGAAATCCGCCACCATGCCGAAAGTCGATCCAGAAATCCAAAAATTATACGATGAAATCAATGGAATGATTGAAAAATTCAGGGTAATGAAATTTCTTTCTCTGCAATAATGTTACAAAACCAAATTAAATTAAAATGTTACTAGAATTGAAGCGAAATTGAAAAGAATACTTGGAGTCGAACAAAAAGGAACACTAAACATTAAAAGAAACACTAAAAACAAACTTACAAGATTTAAACAATGAAATTTTATAGACTCTGCTGCCAAGTGTCTGCTGTAATAACTCCTCAAAAATTGAATGTTCGGTTTGAATAGTTAAATAAAATTTATATTTTTTCCAAAACCTAATTCGCAAATAAAAACAAAATGTAATTAAATGTGTGATTTAATTCTAAATCAATTTGGAACCGATGAATTAATATGAAAATGTATATCCCAAAATATGACAAGGATATTTAAAAAAGGATGTTTAAAAAATATATATTAAAATTTCCCGTACTACGAAGCAATTTTCTATTATATAAAATAAGAACAGGGTTTCATTTAGCGCAAATTCTAATTAATTCTATAAATTGGCTGATAATCTTAACTCTCCTTCTTCCACAAATCTAATTTTAATTTAATTATCTTCACAGGAAGATCAAAAAGCCAAAGCCGACTGTACATTGCAAGAAAAATGTGGGGACATGGGCGACATTCCCAAAATACGACTAGCTCCCAAGAAGGTATTAAAAGGACATATCAACAAAGTCAATTCGGTGCATTTTGCTGGAGATTCGAGACACTGTGTGACAGGATCATTGGATGGCAAGCTAATTATATGGGATACATGGACGGCAAATAAAGTGCAGGTTTGCAAATCGTGCGTTTTTTCGTAAACAGTAATGCAATATAATTAATTCTCTTGAAGATTATTCCCCTGAGATCGGCTTGGGTAATGACAGTAGCCTTTTCGCCTTCGGGTAATTTTGTGGCCTGTGGTGGTATGGACAATCAGTGTACAGTATACGATGTCAATAATCGCGATGCATCGGGTGTGGCCAAATTAACCAGAGAGTTGTTGGGTTATGAAGGTTTTCTCAGCTCTTGTCGTTTTCTGGATGATACCCATTTGATTACAGGATCGGGTGATATGAAAATGTTAGTCGAAATCAAACCATAACCATTACTTGCTCTTGATGTTATAATTATTTTCTGTAGCTGTCATTGGGACTTGGAAAAAGGCGTTAAGACCATGGATTTCAATGGCCATGCAGGAGATATTGCCGGTCTGTCATTGTCGCCTGATATGAACACCTATATTACCGGATCTGTGGATAAAACTGCAAAACTCTGGGATGTACGAGAGGATGTACACAAACAAATGTTTTTCGGCCACGAAATGGATGTTAACTCAGTTTGTGTAAGTGAAGATTAATTGGGAAAAGTTCAATGAATTTTTAATAAAAAAAATCGTTTCACTTTTTAGTATCATCCAAATGGCATGGCTTTTGCCTCAGCCTCGGAAGATCAAACGGCACGTATGTATGATATACGTTCGGATCAACAAATTGCCCTATATGAACCGCCACAAAAGAACACGGGTTTTACATCATGTGGTAAGGCATATGACAAATCATTTTCAGGGATACAAATTAGAACTGATATATATTTCTGTTTCAAGCTTTATCAACAAGCGGTCGTTATCTATTGTGCTCGGGTATTGAGGGCAATATTCATTCCTTTGATACCATGAAAGTGTGCCACAATGGTAGGTTAAAAATTTAATCAAATAATTTGAACTTTAATAATTTTTACTAATTGTTTAGGAATGATGGCCGGTCATGAGAATCGTATAACTTGCATAAGTCTGTCACCAAATGGCATGTGTCTGGCATCTACAAGCTGGGATCAACAGGTCCGCTTGTGGTTATAAATTAACATGCAACTAAACAAAATCAATATAGAATTTTATTTTTAAACATGAATAGAATTTTGAAAAACGTTTAAACTAAAGAAAAATTGTGTAAATTGTGGAAAATATATTATGCAAGTGTTTCATTTTAAATAATGTAGGGGTAATTTAAATTTAGGCAAAAGTGCCAAATTGTCGACAAGAGTGTATAGTGGTAAGAAGTCAATAAAGCGGTTTATTAAAACCTTCATTATAAAAGGCAATGGAGGTTTGTTCATCCAGTACTATTAATTCCTTAATCTCTCCGGAAATTATTAAACAATACATTAACAGAAGTGTACCTAATTTATAATCAAATTGTGCTCCTTAGTCATCAGTTTTATACGCAATTTAAACATCCCAGATCAAGGTAGTTAAACTGGGCTTTGATAATCTGCCAGTCATTCAAATTTAACTTTTTTAATCATAGCGCTGTTCCTATCAGTACAATATATTTTAAATAAACTTTAAAACCTATCACAAAAACTGTGCCCATATTCTGTTCATAAATACCCATGCTTTGGAAATTTTATTCTATTAAATTGCACCCTTAAAGCTAAGACACGAAAGAAAATTAAAAAACAAAAAATTCTAATATTGTTCTGTGAGTATAAAACTACTCAATACATTGCCATTATCTGTTTCAGACCGCAGCTCATAAACTTATTCGTCCAATCATTTTCCGGATTATCCAAATGATTGTCAAAGTCGACAACATCCTTCATGGCTCCACGTTTTAGCAAAGCTGCCACAGCTTCCAAGGTGGCTTCCGATTGTACCAATTTATATTCAGCACGTGCCCAACGGCCAGCTTCCGAGGTGCAAGAGTAAACCTTTAATGGTGGCACTTCCTGACCCAGTGTCATCAACTTATTGTCGATCATCACGAAGCAGGCACTTTTATAATTTTCTTGAATTTTATCAGCAATTTTGGCAGCAGGAGCTTTATCCAGAGTGTTGTCATAGAAATTCTCGGCAGCACAGTAGTAACCAGAGACCACCAGATTTTCACGTTCACAATATGAATCAATCTTCAAAATGTAAACGGAAACAACATAATTAGTATATGGCAGAGCCGTGCATGATAATGACAATATTTTGTACTAACCTGCATTAGGGCTATTTCGGCCATAGGGGTAACGTACAAACACTGATGAAAGAGGGGAATGGCATCCACGATCTCACCTTCTGTTTTGGAGGACAGCAGAACACCGTTTACAGCCAGATGTGGATACTTGGCAGCATGGAAAATCATTTTGGCATAGGCCAATTCACTGAATTTGTACAAAGTCATGATTTCCGAATAGTTTTTCTTTTAATTTATTGATAAAACACGTATTTTCTATGCAGCCGAAAAAAACTTTGCTCCTTAATGAGTAAATGTCAATTCGCTTGTCAAATGTCAAGAGAACAAGGTTGCCATATGAACGGTAAATAGATGTCTTTGTGCCGGTTGCAGTGGAATGTATATTTATGCCATGTTCACATTGAATATGTTTCATAGTTGAAAATAAAGGGACAAAATTTTGTGGAAAAAAAAACCCTTGATTTACAGCAACATGTGCAAGCGCGTATTGGGCTTTGGACAGATATCGGACCGATAAAACCATGGTTTATTCATTTTCAAGGCAGAGCATAGAAATCACTTATATGCATGTGTATTTGTACTGTTGGGAATAATAATCAAAATAAATTTTAGACGCTAAAGTCCGTTTTAAATTACAATTCTTTTAAGATTTTAAATAAGCATATCCACCTCATGGTAGAACTAAGAAGGTAAAGTTATAAATTCATATGTTTACAATTTTTTCAAATTTATAAATTTGACAACAACTCATTGTCAAAATCTATATTCATGAATCCATTGTATACACACACATAATCAGAAATGGGGACATTGAAATTTGACATTTAAATTACAAAAAAATGCAGGGTTGGGAATGCTAATTTGAAATGAGGTTACCTTTATTTCATTGTACCATGATCCACCTCTAAATTTTCTGTAATTTACCTTTTCAAATTTCACTGCATAAAAAAGTTCCCATCTTTGATGTGTGTATGAATAAAAATCTTTAAATTAAAATATTGTGAGAAAAATGTCAAATAAATAAAACAAATTTTAAATTTTAGAGTTGAAAATGGAAATCAAAATCCTTAAGAAAATCTTTTATAAGAATGCATTTATTTCCATGGTAGAATGAAGGAGGTAAAGTCATGCAATCATATGTTTACATTTTTTTCAAAATTATTCATTTGGCAACATTTTATTGTCAAAATTTGTATTTATAAATCCATTGTACATACACAAATCAGATATGGGAAACTGTTTTTTAAGCAGTGAAAGATATGAAATTGAATCTATATTAACTTCGTAACATCATATTTTTAACATAACGTTTTTAACTCCCATTTTGGCGGAAATTCCCATAAACATTTTTATCAATGTAGAAGTGGCAACTCTAATTACAAGATTTTCTCCAGATCGAAAACGTGTGGAATTAACAACGATAGAGACATAGTTCTATTTTCGTCTCCTTTCCTCTCGAAGAAAAGTAGGTCTCTCCAGATCGAAAACGGGTGGAATTAACACAGCAAGAGACACAGTTTCTTTTTTGTTTTGACTTTGAACTTTATCACTTATTCTTGCTCTGTTTCTTTGTTTCTTATTTCCACAGCGGTGGTTTTCTCAATAATGGCTTTGTACTCTTGTTATTTCAATCATCAGCTGTGTGTGTACGTGAGTTTAGGTGCTCCATCGACTTCCAAGTCCACAAAAGAAGTCTCCTTTCCCGAATAAACAAAGAAAATGAGGTGCAAAGTTTAAAAGTGACACCCAAAAGCAAGTCCCAAACGAAATGATGGAAACAATAACGTTGAGTACAGCAGATAATCCCAACTCCAGACACGTAGCAGCTGGAGGTAAGTAACAACAGTAGCCCAAAGAAAAACGCAATTTAAACGATCTCCTACTTCCCATTTAAGGTTTGGAGGATCACCATCATCATCAGCACTCACCAGTTGATGAGGAACAAATCATGAATCTCTCGGATATGGCCGATTTGGCAATGCAAGAAGACATTGTGGCACTGCCCAAGGAGGTAATTTTGATATCTCTAGTGTCTCAAGAGCAGGCCCTGTATAATCCCAAACATGAAAACTATCGAAATACTAAGCGCAAGGACCAGAAGTGGTTGGAAATTGCAGAGAATTTGGGATGGACTGGTATGTTGTGAGAACAAAGAACTGAGGATTAGCAAATGACTCTTTCTTTCTGGACTCTTTTAGAGATGCAATGCAAAGCCAAATGGAAGGCTATGCGAGATCAGTATTGTAGAGAATTGAAAAGGAGTAAATTCAACACCAAGGCCAACATTAGATGGAGGTATTTTAAGGAACTGGACTTCCTAAGGCCCTATGCCTTAGCTAGAAAGTGAGTATTGTCGTTATATTTTCCTCGTACATTTGACAACTTGTTTATTTCAGTTATCGCCCCCGCAACCCTGCACCTATCAATAACAATACCAGCAACAACATCAATAACCAAAACTCATTTAACTGTGCCTCTACCCCAGATGACAACATGAATCACAGCGACAGCAATAATACAAAATTTGAAAGCATTAAAATCGAAAGCAATGCCACGGGAAGCTTTGCTCCATGTGACTTCTCCACGGTCAAAACAGAAACTGCCACAAATCTGACAGAGGAACAGCTGAATTCTGTGTTGCAGCATCAGAGTGATGACAATAACTGGACTTATATAACAACGGCCTCCTCCACTTCATCCAATAACAATTCACGTCTGGACAATCATCCGTTGAGCGATACAACACATCTCCTATCAACCCACTCTCATCATCATCAACAACAGCAGACTGATGAAGCTTTATACAATGCCCTGGTTAGTTGTGTGGGTCAAATCCAACAACAGCAACATCAATTGTGCCAACAACAACAACAGCATCATCAGCAAGAACTTTCACAGACTACCTCTTCGGGTCAGCAACAACCGTCAATGCCTGCAGCCACCAAATCGATTAAGGACGAAGAAGATGATGACCCGATACACACATTTTTAAACATTGAAAGCTATTTCGAAAAGGAATTAATTGCCATGATCCAACACGAGGATGTCTTGTACAACAGCTATCATCCGAATTATCGAAATGTCAAACTCAAGCTGGAGGTGTGGGATGAGATAGCTAGGAAATTGAAGAAAACTGTCAAGCAATGTCGTCTCAAGTGGAAAGCACTGAGGGATCAGTTCATACGTGAACATAAACGGCTAAAGTATCGTGACAATGTGGAGTCCCTACCCAGATGGAAGCATTATGATGCCCTGAGTTTTCTGCAGAAGTTCATAAAGCAAAGACCGGGGTAATTATAAATATTATCTATGATTTTATAGGTAATTGTATTTTTTGTTATTTTTTTCTTAACAGCGACTTTGAAAACAAATCGCTTTTGCAAATCCCGAAATCTGATATTGATGGCGATATGGATGATGACGAGGACGAACATATGAATATTAGCGACAGCTCACCTCTGGACAAATGTGAAATGAATCAAAATCAATTACAACTACCCGATTTGGAGGCGGTAAATCAGACTCAGAGCCTACACCAACAGCAAGCCGAACACACGGATGGCTTATGTGTGACTTCGGACAGTGTTGGGGGCTATGATGATATGGACATAGATAATTATATTATGGGTGATAGTGACAGTGTGGTAGATGATCACAACCACCATGACCATGAAGGAGAAGAGCAGGAAGATCACAAGTCTCAAGAAGACTTTTCGGTTTATCACACGAATCACAGTGCCGACAAGGTGAATATGCATTCTACAAATTTGGATACCTCCAATCAGCAGGCATTTAACACCTCAACAAGTCCACAAACTCTACAAACGTCAACATCGGTGGCTGAGCAGCATCAACATATCAATATGCCTTCATTGGACTTGAATGACAGTTCTGGCAATCTCATAGCACCGGATAACTTGAAGAATGCCGTCGTAACATCAATGCAACAGTCGACATCCTACCAGACGTCGAATCTTACAAATGGCAGCACTTTGAGTTTGACACCCACCCAGGAGATGTGTTCTTCTTCATATCATGCTACGGCGACGAGCAATAACACACCTTCCCAACTTCTCACCACCTCCGAGGCCTCCACAAATACCCCGCAGCCATCACCATGCAATGCTAACCACACCACCACCACCAGTAGTTCGAATGCCGTGAATAGTGACGATGATGAAGTTGGTGCTTTCTTTAAGGCTGTTGCCATGAAAATACGTAATGCCAAGCTATCCCCGGTGGCCTTTACAGATCTTCAAATTGATATTTTGAAAGTCATAAATTGTTCTTTGCGGAATCACTGAAATGTTCAATACATTTGGATGATTTTAAGTGGCCCTACCCAAAAAAACAGCAAGGAGAGAATTAGGACTATTAGAAAAAGAGAGAAACAAAATTTAATGGGGCACATTTTTTGGGATCAATCAATTATATGTAGTGATTTAGGCTGATTTTATTTTAGAAAGAGACCTGTACATTATTTGGAGTAGAAATTGTATCAACAAACCAAACACACAAAACCCATATTTGTTATTTTTTAACAATCTTGTTGAAACATGTATTATTATGTTTTTTTTTTTATTCAATAACAAATAGATAATCTATCGTTGTCATTGTTTTCACATTTATTATTATTTCTTTGATTATTTATTGTTTTCAGTTTTAATTTCTCACACAAGTAACATCCCTTTGTAAAATCATCTTTAACTTGTTATTAGTAATAGTAGGATTCATTTTTTATTCATTTATAAAACATCTTAACATTGTTTCATTTACTACAACAATTGTCTCCATTTATTTGATACCTTTTTGGCCACTCTGTATTTTAAGCACAAAATGAGAAAGAAAAAATTAAACATTTCGCGTATTGTTTTACCTAGAAAGTTATATATAACAATTGTACAATATACAAATATATATTTAATGCATAATATATAAAAATTCAAATACATATTTTTTTAAAATAAAAATGTTATTAGTTTAGTAAAGCATTTGAATTACTCTGCTGATCAGAAATGCATATCAAAATAAAGTTTTCCATGTAAAATGTACATCACAGAAGAGACTGAAAATTATGTTGCGGAATTTCGTTAAAGGAACCCTACACGGTTCTGCAGCAAGAGGAGCCATACTGATTCGAGATGATGAGTTTTAAAATGGTTAGTACGAAATCTTAGTAGTAGATTTGAAGATTAGAAGTCGAAAATGGCCAATCCTTCTAAAGTCAGGTACGGATGCCAACAAAGAGGAATCAAGCAAGCCAGTTACGATCTTAGAAATTCCTTTCTACAACACTTATTGTGATGGAATCACAGTACGTGAACAAATTTTGACATTTCGCCCGATTGATGTAATACCTTATTGTAGCTCCAAGGTCAAAACATATTCACCTTTTTTGTAGCAACTTTTTTCCAAGAGAAATTTTAAAAACGTACAGGAGCACCAATGAAAAAGTCAGCTTATTTTCCAAATAAACTGAAATTTAACCGCCAATACCAAAATGAAAAATAAACCAAAAAATTCAATTTTACAAATTTGTTCTCACAAAAAAAATTGGCTTTCGATTTCCAAACTATAATGAAATTGATTGTGCAAAATTAAATAAACTACCGGATAATCAAAAATGGCTGATTGGATCGGCCATAAAAGAGTTGTTTTTTAATCAGCTGATGTTACTGAATAATTTTAATGAGAACATTTTTCTAATACGATTTTGCAAACTCTGTCTAACATTTCTCTCTTTACTCGCTCTCATTTACTGGATTTTATTTACTGGATTAAATAAGTTTAGATTTGTTAGAATTGGTCTCCTTTGGCACGAATTATGGCCTTCAAATGCAACCGTCACACGCTGTCCGAATGTTGCTCTGCGGTATTTTGGCCCATTTCCGGCGGAGCGCTTGCTTGAGGTGATCGACAATTTGGTATGTTTTAGTGCCAACTTTGCCATTCAAAAGACTCCAGACACGACAGTCCAACGCCTTGGTATCCGGAGATTTTGGTGGCCATTGTGCACTGGAAATGAAGCGAGGAACCTCATGTAACCATGGAAATGAAGCGAGGAACCTCATGTAACCATTCTTGGGTGGCGCGTGCTGAGTCCTGCTGGAATGTCCAAGGTCTCCGGCCAAAATGTTTGCATGCCCTAGTTTTAATACACCCTCCAGAATATTTTCGCGATAATATTCGGCATTTATTCTGATGTCACGGTCGATTAGTACGAGCGGAGAGCGACTATCGGCTGTTATGGCGGCCCACGCCATCACCATGGCCGGCGCCTGAGTTCTGGTTGCCAACCGAAGGTCCACATTTTCAGATGACAACTTTGGCAAGTACACACGATCATTTTGTTTGAGAAAACCGAAATTCGGCAGTTCACCACTTTCGGCAAAGCGAAGCAACTCTTTAGTTCTTTTGAGTCTATTTTCTTTCTGTTGCGGTGCACTTTTTGGAATTTCAATGGCTTAAGCTAATTTTTCAATTTTTGCCGAATGGAATATTGCGATATGTTTAGCTCACGGGTCATTTTCCGGCCAAAGCGACGCGGGTTTCGATCAAGTCGCTTCTTTACTTTTCGAATCATTTCTGCTGATATTGCTGTTTTCTTCCGTCCACTTCCTTGACGTCGGGCTACGCTACCAGTCACACCAGATCATATAAAAGATTTATTCACATTTAAATACTGGAGTGCTTTATCGATAGCCACGTGTTGTTTTCCAGCCAAATATAAAGAAATCACACTATCACGCTTAAATTCCAGCACGATAAACTTTTTTCTGGAAAATTGTACGCTTGTAAACAATATAATGAGCTCCCACTGGAATAATTTTAACAGGTGTCGAACGAGTGGCATGGAAAGGACAGCAGTCTAAAGGTTGCAGTTTTTTCATCTCACCCTGTATGTTCAATTCACCTTCCAACTTACTTCTAAGATTTTTGGAATAAGTTATATTAAAAAGTCTAAAGGTGAGAATACGTAGTAGGTTTTTTTTCTGACACATTATGGACCGAAATTGAACTGAAAAACACCTTTTTTACGAAAAAATCCAATTGATGAGACCTTAATACCGACTCTTGGATGCGGTCGAAATTACAAACGCTGCAATTATGGCATTTTGGTTGACATTTCGTATTCTTCCGAGCCCAAAAGTATCCTAGGGTTAAGGTTAAAGTATGCTTTTGTTGTCGAATGCATAACTTTTTATTTAAAAATGTATAATAAATATTTGTAATTAAAAAAACTACGTGTACAACGTTGAAATCGTGGTACAATTAATTTAAGTTAACCTCATTTCAAATAATAATACCCAGCTCTGCATTGAGAAAAATGTGTAAACATATAATTGCAAGAAGTTACGTTCGTAATTCTTCCTTTGCTGAAATGCAAACTTTGTAAAAGTCAAAAAAGATAAAAAAAAATTTAATATATACTGAGATAGGTACTTCAGATCAAAGTAGGAACCTTCATACTTCTGAAACTTTTAGAAATGAGAGGATTTGCAAACATTTTACGAATATTTCTTGACTTTAAGACATTCTTTCCCAAAATATTTCAAATTTTTCGTCCCTGGTCAGCTATTTTAAAGACCATCTCCATGGGAAAAATTCAAAAGAAAGAAAACAGCGTTTGTTAGACAACTAAATAAAACACTAGAATTTCAAATGAAATCAACAAAAGCGCAATCGATTTGCGGAGGTAGAGGCCGAAGCAAACACTCATCATCATTCAGCGTTTTGTAATTTAAAGACAAATAAATATAGCGAGCAGCGGCAGCAGCAGTCGCAGCTGCTGCAACGGCAACCAAACAGAGAAGACACAAAACAATTATCTTGCTAGTAAAACAAAACAACACTTTTCCCTTTGAATTCTCACTCCATGACAATTAGGAGTGTAAGAGAAAGAGAGAGAATGACACAACTCTCCCTCATTGGCCCAATAAACAACAACCAATGAGAGTTATGTATATAAAGAGTAAAGAGAACAACTGGAGCAGTACGATATGACCTTTCTCTTTCTCTCTAATGGAAGTTATGCTTGTTTCTTTTTTTCACAATGGAGTATGAGTATATATGTTATCTCTTTGTGTTATATACCCAGTGAGTTACACATTTGCCATTTAAACAAATCTCGCCAACAGAGAAAAAATTAGTTTTTCCGAAAGTTGAATTGTTTAAAATTTGCGCATTGTTGTTGTCCGATTTTGTTTGGTTTTCCCATGGCGTTTCAATTCATTTGGCATTTGGTGAATTTGTTTGTGGAGTTTAGTGATGCATAATTTTAGCGCTTGATTGATTTCACATTATTAGCTTTATTCATGTGTTTGTTGTCGCTGTTGTTGTAATATTGTGTGTTCTACATAGGTATAAACATATCAAATGTATGCAAAGAGATATATGTGTGTAAATACAATTGCTGATGCATTTTTCAGTTTAGACAACGACTACTCTCGTTAGGATAAATTGACTAATGAAATATTCATAACAAGGTGTGGTTGGAGCGTTGTTTTTTTTTCGTCATGACTATCCAGACCACTTCAATGAAATCAATCTACTCATTGTTGGAATATTGTATTGAATAATTTAATGAATCATTGTTAAAGAGTGAAAAAAATATGTACCTTCATAAGATTGCAACATTTTTTTGCCAAGTGTAATAAAATCAAATGGTGCACAAAATTTAAAATATTAATGTTGACTTTATGTTTTGTAGAGAAATCATGTTTTTTTTAATTTTTGAACAAAATGTAGACCGAAGCAAGGCTTATTTTTAAGGCATATAAATAAAAACTCCGATGGGTCTGGTCGTCCTTCTAAATGACATTTTTTAAACATTTTATATTTAATTTTGGGGAATTTTCGCTATCCGAATGACACTTCTGGATACACCGGTGATTACAAAAGTAAATATTTTTGCAAAAAATAAAATTTTTCTTGTTAAAAATGAATTGTCAGTGGAAAATTTTAATAACAGGGTACTTCAAACATTTTTCATAAAATCAATATACATTTGAAGAATAAATTTCAAGATTTTTGTCGAAATTTAAGATTGAAGAAAACTTTATTAGAATCTAATATTCAAAATTCTAGGATTGCTATATAAATGTATATTGGGGATTTGTTATAGTCTACATCAGGGACTTGAGGATTCGCACTTTAAAATAAAAGGTCATTACTTATCAATGCCTCTGGTTGTGTGAGAAGGAGAATCTGGCTCATTGTAGACATTCATGCTCCCTTTCCCGGGCCCTGGCCTATATAGATACTACCTGCGGAGGAAAATATCCGCTGTTCGAATAATGTGGACCAAAATTGTAATGTTTTAATTATTTTTTCATATATAAATTAAAAATCCCTATTTATTGATTTATTGTTTTGTATGTTGACCTGTAATGATCTGCAGATCATGAAGTTATTTTCTATAGGGGTCCTATCTGCAAACTTCAACCTTAGATAGAAAATCTTTAATTCACTTTTTGGAGGTTTGACTTTTTGTCCCTGAGTTCCACGTAGACTGGCGCCCAAGGTTACAAACTGGATTGGATGATAGTATGGCGTGGTTGAGGGTTTCAAAGGTTGTTGTTTAATCGCTATCGTATAAGCCCAAACAAAATATCTCAATATTAATTACAAAACGGAAGTACCTCAAGAATTGGTAGGACTGCAGGAAAATCAAGTATTTTAATTTCGGCGAAAACTCACTGGGTCTATGATGGCTCGTGTCCCTTTTAGGTATAGGTTTTTACAAGGGTAAGATCGAAGCAAACCCTTAATTACCCCAACGCTCGACATCGAAGCAGGCTCGTTAAATTAGTTGTCATACAAATATATCTAATCGGATTCTATCAATCTGGTTTTATTGAGACGTCAGCCATCCTTAGGGGAATCTCTATTCTACGTTTTGGACATTTAACTGCTTATCCGTGAATTCTATGTAGACTGGCGCCCAATGTTTCAAGCTGGGTCGATTTCAAAGGTTGTTAATAGGCTAGAAGACACTGTCGATGTCATATTTTCTCGGAAAGTAGTCTGCTACGAAATATATCCTGATGATTAGGAAAGTGGGTAGCTATTTTTGTTGCTGGGGAGGAGAATGCTCTGCATAGTATATATGAGTATGTTTCTTCCACCTCTCGCAATACAGAAAGTCGAGACGTATCTACATTGAGTTAGCTACTGTTTCGGGTCAAACCAGTAGCGTAAATAGGAAGTTATTTTCTAAAGTATGTGGCGTCATCTCGTCGACGCAGATATATTATAACATTGGTATCTGAGTACGTCCCTTGGGAACACCAGTCAAGACTTTTTGCGACTAAGGAGTAAGGATATTTCCTTATATTAGCATAACTAGTTATTTAATTATTATTGGGCTATTCCTGGTACGATTTTCAGGATTCAAAACAAAAATAGCTTAGAAATCATTTTTTTAGATTACTACCCGAATCTCTAAGATTATTGTCCAACCAGACCAGATTACAAATTGAATGTTTCTGGCCATATTCTGTTCAAGTTTTGGTCGACCTCTGGCATTTTTAGCCTAAAATGCATTTGTCTTTGGCCACCTTTCCCCTTCCTACTCGTATTCGCCATTCTGGCATGGCAAGCTCATTAGGTTTTCTATTTATTATTCACCTCAAATTCATGACTGACATAAAAAGGTTTACTTACCGCAAGCGATGTGAAGGTGGTTAAATAAGCTTCAAAATTTGTCACGTTTTCTTTATAGCCGATGTTGAAATTCATGTCTGCTGCAAATCTACAATCAAATATAAAATTTTATTGAAATTGTATTGAAATAATGATTATTTAATAGAAATGTATTCAAATTTTGAAAGGTAAAGGGGTGATGACTATGATAACTGATGATTAAATAAAAAATATTGCAATTTTTTGAAAGCAAACCTAAAGGAGTGTTTCTGTAGACGATGCGAAAGTGAAAGCGAAAGATTAACATCATTCCAAATGAGTTTGTTTGAATGTTTTTCAAATGACAAATAAGAAATTGAAAAAGCCCACTTGGAATGATTTTTCATTTCCTTCGCATTTGATTTGGTATATTCAAGAGAGAGAGAGAGAGAGAGAGAGAGAGAAATCCTAAATGAAAACAACTTAAGTCTAGTTTACACATCACGTTAGAGTCATATGAAAAGTGGCTTGTTCACATTAATATTTCATCTTTGTGTAGCATGCTTTTAGACGCTTCCAACTATTTTAAAACTTAAAATAAACGCAATATTTGAAAAATAATATAAATGATACACCAACCTATATTATATACAATATTTATACTGCAAATACATAAATGTACACCATAAAGTATTTTAAAGCCGAAAATTGTGAGAGGCGCCTAAAACTCTGCTATAAAATTCTTGGGATGAATGTTAGAAAGTCACATTACACATGACTCTAACATGATGTGTATACTAGCCTTTAGGTTGTTATTGGCTACTCTACATGAATTTAAGAGAAAATAGATATAGGAGAGAGAGAGAGAGAGAAATGCTGATAATTTTAAAATTTAACAAGATTCCAAATATTCCCCTGCTTTCCATTGCAACGCACACATTTCCGTTTAATCTAAAAATCCAATCTCTATTCGCAACTTAAATGCGATTTCAAAATTATTACCTTTCAAGGCCTAGGAAAAATGATCAGCCAACAGCAAGACAAGCCTTCAGCGGCTGGCAATAAATAAAATTGATTCCGTTTATATTCAAAGTAGGCCTTGATGTATGTTTTGTACTCCAAGTTGAAAATCTTTCCTAGAATTTGTCTCCTATCTAATAATCAATTATTGATATTGCCTACCAAAAACAAAAAAAAAAAAAACAAACAACAACGACATTGGCACACAGTCAAAATAACCAACAATCAATAATAACCATAACATTTTCAACAATTTCATTTCAATCAGATTAGCCAGAAGGAGGCAACCAAGCATCCAGCCCAGGGCCTGAGTGAATGTGTGTGCCGTGAAGAGGAAGCGGACAGACGATGGTGAAGATTTGTTTCCTGAAATCCTCACGATTTGTTATGGCTCTCCAGTGGCGAGTGGCGGCAAAACAATATGTTTAGCAACATGTTTTCCCGGAGCTTTCAAAAGGCAAATGCCGCCGTTCGTTGCCTCAATTCGGGCAAAGATATAAACGTGCCAGATAGTTAGGCTGCAGCAGCAGCAGCACTCGAGCCGCCAAAAAAGTGCTTGGTATGTAGCAGGGAAATAAAGAAGGAACCAGTAGCCAAAGCAGCACCATCACCAAAATTAGCATAACTAGTGAACAAGTCAGGCGAGCGGACGAGGCAAACATTCATGAATAAAACATTTATTGCAGCTTCAAAACCCCAAACACACTGCCTGCCATCACATCATCATTGAATATCACCAGCATGAACAACAACAACAAAAAGAACACAAATGTTAAGCAAATCTGTGGCAGCCACATGGAGACAGGTAAAACTCTCCAGGAGAAACAGAAGGAAGTCTATGAAAGCAAGGATTGCTGCCTTATGAATGTTGTGTTGACCAGCTATGGTGATTTACAGTCACTCACTCATTGCCACAGACAAAAAAAAAAAGAAAGAGGAGGAGGAAGCTGTGATCAGACAGACGGACCAAACAAAACCCGCAAATGAAGAGGAAACAACAAACAGTAGCTGTTGTCGTCGTCATCATCGTCATCGTCATCTTCTTATTGTGGCAGATTATGTTTCATTGCAGCTTGGTTGGTGGTAGTTGTTCTACTTGCATATCTTCTTCGGCTCACTTGCAGAGCAACTTATTTAGGAGTTGCATGGAAAGCAGTGTGGGCTGAATATATGGAAGCTAATGCATGCTGCCGTACAGCAAACGATGCTGGCGATGATACATTTATGATATGAGTTGCATTATTGTTGATATTGTCACTACAAATGTGGCATTGACATTGTGACTTGTAATTTGCAATCAGATATATGTGTATGTAGGTGTTATTTGAGAGTTTTCAAAGTTTCTCAGGATAATTCAATACCAAACTTCAAACTTCTCATATCTCATTTAAATCATTAAGAGAGTCACATCATGTTTACTCTCAAGAACTCATATTTATAAGATTGTTCTATTTTCTCTCATTTCAATATGGTGTGTATGAGAAAAATACTATTTTTCCCCCAGCTCTCTCTTAAAACGTACTTTTCTCATAAAAGTGGCCATATCTGACCCTTGGTTTTCTGATAAACTCTTTTAATTCCCCCATTCTAATCTCCAGTAACCTCACAATCTTAAAAAAAAAAACATTACATTTGATATTCTCTTAAAGCAATTTGAAAAGTAAATGCTCTTTAAAACGGAAACTATTTTCTCGGATGGTTGAACTAATGCAATTTATTTAGTTATCACAACAAATATAAAAAATTCTCCATCCTCTAATCCCTTTATACAAAAAATCAAGGAAGCCACACAAAATTGACAAGCACCAAGTAACTCACTTAGAAGGAATATTCAGGAGATGACACTTGAGCGTTGAAAAAAAGCAAATGAAAAAAAAAAAATAAATGACACAAATGTTATTTTTTTCCAATGACACCCACAAAATTGATATGAAAAAAAAAAAATCACATTGCCCTCCAGCTGCGGGTAAATGTGCAATCTTCAGAAGGTTGTCATTTTTTTCTGGTATATATTTACAAGTAAGCCTAAGGGCCGAAGAGTGTTGAAAAAAAATATTGAAGACATTTTTCAATAAAGTAAACTTCAATTATTGGATTGGAAATTTAAAAAAAATACGTAGATGTGGAATGAAATAATGGAAAAAATACATGGGAAAAAGTTTCAATGACCCTGCACACAAAATATGAAGAAATAGCTGATAAAGATTTATGAAGGACAACATTCCGTAATAATGCGCTTAGTAAAGGTTTAGTGAAAATGTTGTTGAAGTTTGAGGTTGTTTTATATAGAAGACGTAACATATTTTTGTAATGGACACCTGATAGTGTCGGATACAACCCCTATTGGCTTTCCATAAAGAAAACCTAATAATTTCGTATGAAGACGAGACAATTGACCCAATGCTATTGAATAGAATTATAAGATGAAAAAGTCATTTATTTTTCGAGAAGACATCCTTCAGATGAAGATCTTCGAGGTAGCTTAGAAGAATGCCTTCTGCTCATCTCGATAACGAGAAAGAAGACATTTTGGATGACTTCCTTGTAATCTACTACAGTAAAATTGGTAAATTGGTGTTCTATAAGAAGAGGAAGAATGTCTGAGATGAAGTCCTAATTGTAGTGGGAAAGGTAAAATTCGAAGATTACATTCTGGTCCACGATAATAAGAATATCATTTGTCCTCCTTGTATAGAAAAGGAATTCTGATGTTGAAATGTGCATGAGGTGCCAGATATAGTAGATCGAAGAATTCCATTTCATCTAATACTAATGAAAATATTGGGACCTACAAAATGAAAAAAAATTGAACATATTTTTAAATTTTTAAGGGAATAATTGGATATCTAAATTTTAAGTTTTTGTGGGGGAGTGGTCAGAAAAATTCATTCACATCAAATCTCTTCTTCAGGGAAATATTAAGAAATACCAGGTTTAAATGGAATCGCTGCCTTGTTTTGTTAGTTACAGGAGATTTAATTATTTAAAATTGTGATCCTTTGTGGTCGAGGTACCACAAGGGGTAGGCCGATATCTATCATCTTTACACCATATCTTGTGTTCATAGAAATATTAGGATGTGTGACATTTTAAGATAGTCGGACGCTTATTTAACATTTTATGAGAGATATAATTATATAAAATTTTGACCCGTTGTGGGGAATGTACCAGAAGGTGTGGTCCGATATACTCCATCTTCACACCAGACATTGTAATAGTAGAAATATTGAGATGTGTGAAGTTTGAAAAGAATCGGATGGTTATTTCGCATTTTTAGGGCGTTTTGTTATTAAACATTTAATCCCACTGTGGGGAAGGTACCAGAAGCAATAGATCGATATATCTCATATTCACACCAGATCTTGGGTTATGAGAAATATTGGGATATGTGGAATTTTAACATAGTCGGATGCTTATTTAATATTTTATGAGAGATATAATTATTCAAAATTTCGACCCGTTGTGGGGGAGGTACCAGCAGGTGTGGTCCGATCTCTACCATCTTTTTAACAGATCTTGTGTTGATGAACATTTTGAGATGTGCTAAGTCTGAATGGAATAGGATGTTAATTTCGCGTTTTATGAAGGAATTCAAAATGTTGGCCCTTTGTGCGGGAGATACCAGAAGGAGCGGACCGATATGTTCTATCTTTTCACCAGACCTTGGGTTAATATATATATATTGTGATGTGTGATTTTCAAAATTTTGAATATTTTCTCTGTCTGTGCAGTAAAATTTTTTTGCTAAAAATGTCCACCTTTTATGTGGGAGGTAGCGGATCATCTCTGAACTCGATCTAAATTTGATAATAATATTACGATGTACCAAGTTTGGGCCAAATCGGATACTCCTTTCGAGGGACGAGATGAAATTAGACAGACAAACGGACGGAGGGACATCGGCTAGATCGACTCCAAATGTCCTGAAACGGATTTGGTCCAAAGAGACCTAGGATCTAGAACCGTTATTTCGATGAGGCACGTTTTGGCCGTATCAAGTGATCAAATGCCATAGGCTGAGGGTATAAATAATCCGAAAGATTTTTTTATAAAAAGACCTAATGGCTTTCTATGAAGATGACCTTTGAACTTTCAAATAGAAGATCTAATGAGCTGCCATTAAGGGGATATCTGTTCTCTTTTAAATAATAATTTTTACTCAATTTCAAAAAAGCGATCTGATGTGTTTCATAAAAAGTACCGTAGGGAAGAGATGCTTCTAGGAAAAAGGTCTTGTCGTGGTCTTAGGTATAGAAGGCGTTTTTTCCCTCCATTAAGTCGAAGGAAATGAAGAAATTTTTGGAAAATCCGATATTTTGGCATTGTATTGATCTTCTTTATAGAATACCTTTCGACTTTATTAAAGAGAATCGAATAAAATTTTATAAAGGTGGCCTTCGAGATTTTAAATGTCCTTTCATCCAAAATATCCCTAAATTTCAAATTTTTCTACAATTTCATATTGTCTAGCAGAACACTATCAAAACATCAAAAAAACAAAAATGTCAATCGAGACAAAAAACTCCACAACTTCCTTCCTCCCTTCACTGAAAAAAAGAAAAGGGCACCGCTATTTGAAGAAGAATATAAAAAAAAGGATGTTAATCGCTCAATTTGCAAATATGGTTACGCTTTACAAAGATTTCAAATGGGGCAGAAAAAGAAAACGTACTTCGGCCTGGGCAGATAGAGAGTTGGGCCAAACAATAGTTCGGTTGTGGAACTTACAAAGGATATAGATAACCCCCCTCTACACTCATAGTACCGTATCCTGGCCTTGGCTAGTAATGGAGAAAACAAAAGAGAAAGAAAGAAAGAAAAAACGAAAATAAGTTAAATAATATTTGAAAAATGTACTTTTTTGTTGCTAAATGTGGTGATGACGATGTTGTGAAGCGCGAGACAAACAATCAAGACAACCGGGAGAAAAGCTTGGCTGGGTGTTTTGTTGATGTAACCAAATAACCACCACAACAGTTTTATATGTTCCTTCCGGTTGGGTGTGTGATGTGTGTGTGGGGTATTCCCGTGTGTGTGTGTGTGTGTGAATGTTGTGGGGTTGGGCCATTAAAAAACAAGACTGCCGGCGAGTGTGACAAAAATAGTTGTTGCTTGCAATGGCTGTAAAGTGAAAATTCACACTTTGTTAGTGGAATGTACTTGTACCGAAACTGACAAAGTAGCCGGAATGTTATGCCAAGGGTTGTAGTAGTTGTTGGGCAAACACAAAATCATCAAAGACCATGCAAGGATGCCGGGCTGTGGGGACGAACTTTGATATTTATGTGCGACAACCCACATGTGTTAAGTACTTTTAAAATGTGGCACATTTTAGAGCTTAGTATCTAAAATATGTTGGTTTTCCTCCGGCTCTTCTTTGTTCTGATGGTGGGGAGAGGGGGTGTAATGCAGATAAAGACTTTGTCGCAAAGGCAAGGGTCCACAGAAATTGGAGTAAAAATAAAACTGGAAAAAAGAAGAAAAGGATTTACAGAGTGGAATTTGGTCAAATGTGGTGTAACGCTTGTTAACTAGGAACAAGGAACAAAACAATGTAATGATGTTCTGGAGGTCCTGTAAAAAAAATGTTACAACAAATGCGAATATCTTTATTGCCAAATGCTTCAATGATTTTAAAGGCAATTTTCACTAAACGCAGTTAGCCATCGAAGGGTAAAATAAATGTGAGTTTGAGTCTGGGAAAACATATGTACTGCCACTACTATGTTGCGTATTCGTAAACACAGAGATGGCAAAGTTGAAAATGTTGTAAACGTCGTGATATGGTGTCGAGAGGTAGATACGTTTTAGAAGGTGTTTAGAGGTTATTTGGTATACTTCGATCCTCCAACTAGAAAATAGTATCAATTGGTATTGTCGACAGATTTGAGTTATAATTATTCAAACTGTTGACCCTTTATATATAAGACAGATATAAGTATTGGAAATTGTGATCCTTTGTGGTTGAGGTACCAGAAGGGGTTGGCAGATGTATATCATCTTCACATAAGGTCTTGCGTTAGCAAAAATATTTGGATGTGTGAAATTTGAAGAGAGTTGGATTCTTGTCTGACTTTCTTTGAGCCTTTTGTTTTTCAAAAATATTGAACCCGTAAGGGAGGTACCAGAAGGAATGGTCCGATCTCTACCATCTTTATAACAGATATTGTGTGGATAGAAATATTGAGATATAACAAGTCTGAATGGAAACGGATGTTAATTTCGCGTTTTATGAGGTTCATGAATATTCAAAATTTTGGCCCTTTGTGGGGGAGGTACCAGAAAGAGTGGACCGATATATCCCAATCTCACACCAGTCCTTGGGTTAATAAAAATATTGTAATGTGTGTAATTTGAAGAGAACCGGATGCTTATTTCGGATTTTATGATACTTTTGGTTATTCAAAACTTTCACTATTTGTGGGGGAGGTACCAGAAGGAATGGTCCGATCCCTACCATCTTTATAATATATCTTGTGTTTATGAAAATATTGAGATATGCAAGGTCTCAAAGGAATCAGATGTTAATTTCGTGTATTATGAGTTTCATGAATATTCAAAATTTTGGCCCTTTGTGGGGAAGGTACTAGAAGGGGTGGACCGATATATCCCAATTTCACACCAGACATTGAGTTAATAAAAATATTGTCGTGTGAGACAATCGGACACTTACATCACATTTTATGAGAGTTATAATTAATTCAAAACTTTGACCCTTTGTGGGAGAGGTACTTGATGGAGTGGACCGATATTGTCCATTTTCGCACCTGACCAAGCACTGATGGAAATATTTGGATTCGCAAAGTTGGAGCAAAATTGGATTATCCTATCTCCTTCTGTGCAGAATATTATTTTCTTTGAAAATGTTGATATTTTGTGTGGGATGTACCAGAAGGAGTGGACGGATATTGCCCATCTCCGAATTCGACCTAAGTTTGACAATAATATTACGATGTACCAAGTTTGGACCAAGTCGGATACTTCCTTCGAGAGTTATCGTGCGCACCAGCCAGATAGACAGACAGACAGACGGACGGACTCCAAATGTCTTGAAACAGATTTGGTCCAAAAAGACCTAGGGTCTAAAACCATCATTTCGATGAGGCACGTTTTGGCCGTATCAAATGATATACCCTTTCCGGCCTATATAAATGATTACCATAAAAGTTGCGAAGAGCGCCTAAAAGTATGCTAGACATTTTTTAATTGTGAATGTGAAAAGCTAATTTATGTATACCTCTAGCAAGATGTGTAAATTACATTGAAAACAATGACCAGGATCATTAAACAATACTGGACGTACCGCCAATATGTTTTTTAGACAGAAGACCATTAATGGAACTTTTTGTAGACGGCAGACCCTGAAAGGTCTTTAATAGACCGAAGACCGTGAGAAGGTAAGATGGATCATCTTTTAATAGTCATATATTCTTCCGACTATTGGGGATCTACTAACAATCTTCAACTATATATTCGAGATCTACTGAAGGATCTCCAATAGTCGCAGGAATATAAATCCATAAAAAATGATCCACCTAACCTTCTCACAGTCTTCGGTCTAAGAATGACCTTTCAGTGTAGTTTGTTAAAAAACGGTTAGAAGGTCCTTTACGGAAAGGAAACCTTTTCAAAAATAAAATCCCTTTACAAAGGCCTTCAGAAGATCATCTGTAGATAAAAGAGCTTGAGTGGGTTCTTCATGAATAGGAGACCATAAAAGGGTTTTTATGGGTACAAATCTTCTAAAAGGCCTTCTATATTAAAATAAGGTGAAACCCCACCTTTCATAAGATCCATAAATAACATCTAGAAACATTTTGTTAAATTTCCCTAGAATTACCGCACCTTTGCTGTGTAAAACCCCCCAATACATAGTTACATTTTCGACACATGCCTCACCGGGGTATTAGCTTCGTACCAACAAATTCCTACCACAATTGTTGTAAAACTTTAAGTCCAGATTTTAAAATTGTGATAACACGAGGGGTGGGGAGACGCCAGGGAATGGAAACAAAACATCGTAAATCTTGTTTTGTTGGCAACATTTATAAAAGCGGAAACGTATGCTTAGCTCCGCACACATACACACACACACACTCAAGGAATTTGCACACACGTGACTCTAACATATGAGTCGGAAGATAAAAACAAATTCCAAAATTCCTCTAAAATGATTTGAATTTTTGCCGACAACGACGACGACTACGAGCATTTGAAGCTCTAATAAAAATGCGTAGCAGAGTTTTTGCAAATACTGCATGAGGGTGGAAAGAGGAGAAGGGGAAGGATTACATTACACACACAAACAGTGCGAATTACCAGACAAATTTTATCATTAAAATGCTATTAATATTACAGCAACAACAACAGCGGCAATTCGTCATGTTGCATTGACGACTGACTCTCTAACCACAAATCACGCAATGACCTCACATATCAAAGCCTGACGTGGTTATAATTAGAGGGAGAGGAGACATCCTAGTGCCCTGCATGATTACACGACAATGCAACATACGTGTACGTGAGTTGTTCGCAGAGGTATTAACATTCTTGATAATGAAGTTCTTTGGGCCTAGTACAACGACTAGTAAGAGTATGTGTGTCTATGTGTGTGGAAGTGTTACATATCTTCTCCTCAAGCCATTTAAAGTGTGGGTGTTAGCAACACATGTGTCACTAAATCTCTATTCTCCAATATCATTTAATCATAATGTCATGGGGGGGAAAAGATGAAAATCCGTTTTCTATGCATTGCTCAGCAGTTGCAATGAGATTTGAGAGAGTAGCATGAATGCATTGGGTAGGATACTCGAAAGGCAACACAAATAAGAGGGTCAACTTATGAGTGACTGACACTCAGAGAAATCATCAAGGTTTCGAAAAAACCATCGAAGTTAAAATGTTATTGAAAATGGGTATGGAGAGTGTAACATATATCGAATAAGATACCCTATCAATTGATGTTAGGCAAAAACATAGTTGTTTGGTTCGATTTTAGTTCGAAATGGACTTTCATAACTGATTTTCAAATTTACCTTTATTTATATATTCTAGGTTAACGCGCCAAAAAGTATGCAATGATATTTGACCTTTGTCATTGGGATTGGTACTCTTCGAATTAATTATGTGGCTAAAATTTGGCATACGGCTAATATACACATAATGTTTAAGTCATATGTAAAGGTACTCTTTCTACATTCACGTTAGGCATTTTTATAACATACTTTAAGGCGCTAATAACCCAGTATCAGCTGGTACTTGTGATCCAGCCACGAGTGACACCTTGTCGTCATCCAATGATTGTGAGCAAAATTTCTTCGGCAGATGTGGGTTCTTTGGCATTTGGGGTCGAAGGTATTGCTACAATCACATAGCCTTCGGGCAAAAAGATAGACAAACACAGACAGAACACTGCGAAACCAGGGATAAAGAAAAGAGCTTCCTTCAGTTGCTTTGGGCAAACTCAGTCAAGAACCTCGCTAAGATGAAGAAGAGTGAAATTTCTCGCCCAACTAAAACGACGGTATATGTTAGAGGATTTAGTAGAATGTTTGTGACGGAACATATACCTGAAGTCTTTGGAAGACTTTGGACGAGAGGAGATGGGAAGTCTTCCACGGGAGGAGAAGAAAGATGGCACTCTTCTTGTGATAGGAGTTGACGATCTCTCCATGGCCTAGTATTTAAGTTTAAAAAGGACCGGCTACAAAAGTGTTCATAGTAAAATGTGAAAAAAATCTATTTACATATGACTCTAACACGATGTGGAAATTAGTCCAAATTCAGATTTCGGTAATGCACACATCAAAAATCTTGAAAAATCAACATTTTTTTCCTGTTCTTTTACGAAGAAGCCATCCGACTTTAGTCTGTAAAAAATGCCTTTTATGTTTTTGCACTTTTAATTCAATTTTTCATAATTTAAGTGTCTCTCTTTTACACTTTAAATGCTCTTTACTCTTTAATTTGGAAAAGCATTTACAAATGCTTATGTGTTTACATTTACAAGAAAACCTTCGTACATCCTATATGATCACAAGTACCAAACTTTAATTTTACAAGAGCTCCCGTTGACTTTTAACACGCTGCAATGCAACATTTCACATCTACACCTCAAGCGGAGACTACTCGCTGTGAAGAACGCGTGAAAATTGCCGCTAATGTTGAACGACACTCTGGCGTACCTACATACATGCTGACATTTTATTAAGGTGAGTGGTACTGTAAAGGGAGGCTACTTCAATGTCCACGAAGAGACAAACGTACATAGATGACAAGGATGCTCAGCTGTTTTTTTTTTGTGTGCAGGCAGCTCTCATACTTAGCTTTGATATCAAGAAGACATCTTCATCATCGTCACCAAGAAACAGGGAGAAAAAAAAAAAACGGACACTCAGCTACATAAAGTTTAATAAAGATGTGACAATATCAAAACTGTTTTTTATTTAATAAAAAGTGGGACTTTTAGGTGAGAAGGGGAGTATTGGGTATGGTCGACCTGGGAGGAGACTTAAATCATAAAAATATAGAATAACAATGAATGCATCTTTGAGCGGCGGAGCGAATTGCTCTTGACACGGAAGTATTCTGTTTGATGGCTTATCTCGGAAAATACGAATCTTCGTCTGAGGTAATCGGGTTAAATGTTCTCGACTTGGAAGTTTTTGGGTTCCTGGAGGACCAATGTTCGAAAAGTGATAGAGAACATGGAGGTGGCAATAAGTTGGGTGATTGAGAGAAAGAACTGATCAGTTATCTTAAACCACTGCTACTCAAGAACAAGATGCTGCTCACCAGTCAATTTCTCTTAGCTTTTTAAAGTAATCAACAAATTAGTGTTAAAACATTGCTTATTTTTTTATTATTAATTATAAGCTTCATTAATTATAAGTTTTTGGACACACTTCATATTTTACAACGTTTTCCTACAGATTGATACCCTCAGCCTTTATCCGTTTATTAAAATATATTTTTCCATGTTTTCATCATAATTTTGACACCCTATAGGAAAGCTACCGATAAGGTAGATCAAAATTGTCTACTTCGCTTATGACCTTAGTCTGATATATTCATTGGAGGTGACAAATCTGGATAATTTTTGTTTTAAACCCCATTTTTGGGAAGTCACCAGAAAGAGGGGGAGAAGGGGGGGGGGGGGTAATACTTATGTATAAGCGTTATAAAAAGTGGACAGGGTACCAGGGGGAGTTAGCTCATAAATTTCATACTCGGGTCAGATCTCTTGTTGGTATAAATATTGTAATATACAAGGTTTGAAAAAAATCGTAGACATGTTATGATAGTTATAAATATTAAAAATTTCGACCCTTTGTGGGGAGGTACTAGAAAGAAAAGACCGATATATTATCTCTCCATAGCAGATTTTGTGCAGTATTAGGTTATTTCAAGTTACACCATGTTTGTTTATTCAAAATATTGATCCGTTGTGGGACAGGTATCACAAGGAAAAGTTCGTTTTATCCGCTTCTCATACCTGATCTTGCGTTTGTAGAAATCATGGGATGTGAGAAATTTGAATCGGACTCTTATTTCTCATTTTATAATAGTTATTATTATTCAAAATGTTTATCCGTTGTGGGGGAGGTATTAGAAAGAATTGGGTCGATATATTCCATCATATTCAAAATGTTGATATTTGTGGTGTGAACCAGTATATCCCATTTTCACACCCTATCTTGAAATGGATGTGCGAAATTTAAAGAGAATCTGATGCATATTTCGCTTATTATGAACATTTTGGTTATTTAAAATTTTGACCCTTTGTCGGTGAGGGGATCAAAAGGAGTGGTCCGCTATACTCCATTTTTACTCCAGATTATGTAAAATATTGGTATGTGTGACATTTGAAGAGAATCTGCAGTACATTTCGTATTTTATAAGCGTTTTAGAAATTCCAAATTAGGACCCTTTGTGGGGGAGATACTAGAAGAAGAAGTCCGATCTTGTCCATTCTCGATCTTAAATTATTTTCCTTTTGTGGGCAGGTACCAGAAGTAGTGGACTGATATTGCCCATATCCCAACTCGATCTAAGTTTGACAATAAAATTGCAATGTACCAAGTTTGGACCAAATCGGAAACTACCTTGGAGAGTTATCGTGCGCACCAGCCAGACAGACAGACGGACATCGCTAGATCGACTACAAATGTCCTGAAACGAATTTGATGCAAAGATACCTGGGATCTTAATCCGTTATTTCGATAAAGCTCGTTTTGGCCGTATATATCATTTGCCCTCGCTAGCCATATGGCTGAGGGTATAAAAACCGTGTACCTCGCTCAAAACCACAGAGATAATTAATGATTTTTTCCAATTCCAATCGGTTTACCCTTCTTTTAATTCCTCTTGCATCGTTATCCAGAGGCCGAACATAGAGTACTTGGCAAATAAATTCAACAAAAACCGTTTAAAACCTAAAAATATCACCTTCAATCGCCGTAGCACCAACAAACAAACAAAAACCCGACAAACTTCTGAGATTCTGCCGCCTTTTCTTGTGTCAAGAAATTCATAATTTTTTTATTGACGCTGCCGATGATGATGATTCCTTAAATTACCCAAAAAAAAGAAAACATAGTTTGCACTGAACTGTTTTTCATGTTGACACATGACATCTTCTTCTTCGCTGTCTGGTGACTGACTCCTTTGACTTGGTTAACTCGGAACTTAACAAAAGCTCTGTCGAATTGCTAGGTCTGTGTATATGTATGTGTGAGTTCAGATTTTTTTTCGCATTCAAGTTGGGGAAAATTGATCGTTTCTTAAATGACGGGAAGTCAATAAAAACCAATTTCTGAAATTATGGCCGAAAAAGGGCACTACAACAACTGGCGGCAACTGCAACAACATCGTTATCATCAACCAGCCGCATCGTCCTCAAGCGGTAAAAAAATCAACTACTTTTCGTTTGGAGCAGACATGTTGACGTCTTTTCTTCGTGTTCTCGGTGCTTTGAAGAAATCTCAAAGAGCTGGGCCACTCAGGCCAATGCAATCTGGGCTGCCTGGCCTGACTGCCGGTTTGTTGTATCCTTTTTTGGAATTTCAATTAAATTTTCATGACAACATAAAAATAACGTCATCAAAATTATCCTCCACCTTTTCTCGATGCCAGCAGCTAAACACTTTTGTAGCTCCAGTTGTTGGTCTTTAATGTATCAGCATCAGCAGCCGAAGCCGAAGCATCTTGGGTCTCTGGAGTCATCTTTGTGTAGACATGTTTTGTCGTGTTTGTCATACCAGAAGGTGCAACAACAGTCGCGTTTTCAAACACGAACAACGACGATTCCATCATATTTTTTTGCTGGTGGCATCAGGCTGGCTGGCTGGCATCCTTTTGAGCTGCTGGTGTGACAGAGAACAGTCCGAAGTAACTACCAACTGATAATTGTAATGAGTCCAAGCCAACTGCCACTGTACTGCTTGTTACTGGTCCTCCTCCTCTTGTTCTGTTTTTTTTTTGTTTTGGCTTTGATTCTTAACGTACATTCATCCATATCAATTTGATCCTTGGTCCATTGCATTGCCTTGTTTTGTTGCCCTGTCTCCTTTCGAGATTTTTTGCCCACTTAATGATGTGTGATCATGGAATTTTCGCGACAGTTTTTGTGCGTGTGCCTCGTAAGATAGCCACTGAGCATTCCGCGATTTAATTCGATTTAATAAAGTTGTCATTTTGTTGCGAGTTCCAAGACAACACTCCACAAAACTCCACAGCACTGCAAGCTGTCGTTTTGAGATTCGAAGAAAGCTTCTTCTCGGAGCAATGATGTTGTGACTTGATACGATTTCGGGTTTAAGTAGATCACTTAAGGGAATGTCTTTCCTCACCTTTGAAAAATGTACGTTTCAGAATTCAAATGAAATATTTTTGGAAACCAAATACAAATTTGTTTTTTTGGTGAAGGAAAAACGAAAGGTATTTTTGGGGCGAATTTAAAATGGGAAAATATCTTCGCAAGTTAATTGCTTATCTTCTGAAGTTAGCTATTATGAATAACATCTTTCTATTGTTCAGAACAAAACCTCACAGGGGTCTTAGCATGGGGTGAATTCAATGCGTCTACCAACACCTTAAAAGAGCTGAGGGGTATTAATTCGTTAATTGGGCGCCATTACCTCCTAATTATGGAATCCCATCTTTCTGTAGAAGAGTGTTTTTTAAGATTCCGGATTTCGGAATGGTCTTCTCATCTCAAAAAACTTCACAGGAGTCTTAGTATCGGGTGGATAAAATGCATATACTAACATCCCCACAGGCTGGAGTCGTTTGAACTCATTTGGGCGCCATTACCTAGAAAATAAATTCTTTCCACTGCACCTGCCTTCCTATGGGTAAGGTGCAGTCAATTGTTATTGCAATTTCCTAATCGATCCGAAATTATACCCACAATCTTGAGCTTTTCAATGCGGATGTAGAAGACCCTTAGCTCATCAATGCGGCCATTGAAGATCCTGAGCTCCTCAATGCGGTCATAGAAGACCCTGAGCAATTCGGTGAGGCCATAGAAGGCATTGAGCCCTTCCTTAAGGTCGTAGAAGACCTTGAGCTCTTCTATGCCGCCATTGAAACCTTGAGCTCTTCTATGCGGTCATAGATGACCCTAAGCTCTTCTAAGCAGCCATAGAAGACCATGATCTCTTCTTTACGGCCATAGAAGACCTTAAGATCTTCTACATGGCCGTAGAAGACCCTGAGCACTTTTATGCGACAATAGTAGACCTTGAGCTCTTCTAAGCGGGCATAGAAGATCTTGCGCTCTCCTATGCGGTCATAGAAGATCCTGAGACCTTATTTGGGACATAGTAGACCTTGAGCTCTTCTAAGCGGCCATAGAAGACCCTAAGCTCTTCTATGAGGCCATAGTAGACCTTGAGCTTTTCTTTACGGCCATAGAAGACCCTGAGCTCTTCTATATAACCTTTGTAGACCCTGAGCTTTTCTTAACGGCCATAGAAGACCTCGAGCTCTTCAGTGTAGCCGTAGAAGACCCTGAGCTCTTCTATATGACTATTGTAGAGTCTAAGCTTTTCTTTACGGCCATAGAAGACCTTGAGCTCTTCTAGGCGGCCCTAAAAAACCTTGTGCTCTTCTAGGTGGCCCTAGAAGACCTTGTTCTCTTCTAGGCGGCCCTAGAAGACCTTGTGCTCTTCCAGGCGGCCTTAGAAGATCTTGAGCTCTTCTAAGCGGGCATAGAAGACTCTGAGCTCTTCGGGGAGGCCACAGAAACCTGGAGTTCTTCTAGGCGGCCCTAGAAGACCTTGTGCTCTTCTAGGCGGCCATAGTAGATCTTGAGCTCTTCTAAGCGGGCATAGAAGACTCTGAGCTCTTCGGTGAGGCCACAGAAAACCTTGAGCTTTTATGGGACAATAGAAGACCTTTAGCTCTTCCAAGCGGCCGTAGAAGACCTTGAGACCATATAAGGCATGGAGCTATAAAAAACCCTGTGCTCCTCTATGTGGTCATAAAACACTTTGAGCTCTTCTCTGTGGGGGTCATGGAAAACCTTCAGTTTGATCCAACAAAATTGGAGTTGGAAATGCAAAAACATCCTTTCAAATATTTGATTTATTTCAAAATATTTATTCATTGCCTGAATTATTGTCGGATTTGACAGTTGAATATGTGTCAAACCTATGTTCGGAGGACAACAATAGATTGAAAAGAAAGTCAATGGCACAGACTCCCTGTTTTTTCCTTCCTTCTAACCACCACCCTCCTTCAAATGCTGGAAAATTTAACAAAGCATTCCACAAAAATTCCCAAGGACAAAGCCCGCCTGTCTGCCAGCCCATCAGCCAGCCAGGCAACTTGGCTTATTATGTTGCAATGTTTGTCACATTAATAACCGCAAGTACAAGTTATAACAGTAAAATTAAAATAATAATTCATTGCAATAATTTAGCATTTTAGCAACGCATGCCTTGCTTTCACAGCGATACAGAGCTGAAACGATTTCCCCAATGAAAATGGCAACAAAAGGAAAAGCCACGAGCGACTGCCTTTTCAAAAGAAAGGATGATATGTGAGAGCAGAAAATATGTTCGGAAAAGGTAGGCCAAGTGAGTGGGCTGCCAGTTTGTTTGTGGGCTTGTTAAAAAGAAAGCCGGCCAGCCAGCCAGTCGTCCACCACAACAATCTTGTTTATGAGCTAAAAGGCAACTTATGGTTATTAATAACACATAAGCTTTTGTCGCTGTTTTTCTTGGCAGGAAAATATTTCTTTATTTTCCAGGACACACAGACGAACACACACTCACATGGCTATATTTGCACACACACGATTACCACCACCACCACCTCTTCACCGAGCCACACATTTTAATAATGCCTCCTTTATAAGGCAGTGAAAAGACTTATGTCGTTGATGCGAACGGAAAAAAACGAGAATTGCAAGAATGTGGGTGTTCGCCAAAAGAAACTGCAATCAAATGAAGATGAAGTATTTCTGTGGAAAATTTATATTCTGATTAGTGGGTGGTAATTTCATTATGAGAAAGTTCCTGCAGCACCCCTCTCCCCAGCTGCTGCTGCCACCGTTTTCCCCAGTTAATTTCTGCCAGCTGCTCTGCAACTTCGATGGCAACTCATTTGGTTACCTTAAGTAGAGTTAAGCTTGATAAATGTCTAGAGTTCAGGGAAAATATTACTTTTTTTTTTAAAAAGAGAGAGATTCTTATCTAACTACACACACACGTACATGTATGGGTTAGTGTCACACATGTGTGTGTGTGTGTGTGTGCATGAGTATGAGTGTTTGTTGCTACGTTACTGGCAAACAAACTTCCCTGTCACAAACAATTTTAAAAGCCATCATTTTAGAGGTAAGGCAATCGATTCGAACCAAACAATTGCTGCAGCAGAAGCAGTAGCAACAAAACGTAACATGACGATTTATGTTTATGTTGACAATCCAAACATGTTGTAAACTTTGCCGATACTCAAGCGAACAACAACAGCAAAACACATGTTATTTTTGCATTTTAACGGTGATACACTGCTACACCTTGACTTCCCATTTTCCCCGAACTTCACACTCTTTTCCAATCGTTTTTCACCGTAATGTCACTGCTGGGTGATGTAAAGGAAATGACCGGCCAAACGACAGGATATCACTGCCATGGAAATTCCATTTGTTGGCTACTTGACAGCCAGAAGTGACACAACGGCAATCGATTAAAGGTGGCTGGACAATAAAAATTTGGAAAAAATGTTTGGAATTTTTTTCTAAAAATAGGATATAAGACTAGAAAACCAAATATTCGATCTTTAATAAAAATATGACAACCAATGAATCTCCTAATAGCTTCCATGGGTATTCCAGAGATAGAAGAATTCCCATCGGCCTCCTAAGACATCCATTGGGTTTCTATAAGATAAAAGTCATACTCTCGTTCTTCTGTGGACGGCTCTTTTATCGGTTTTTTATAGATATTTTCCTCCTATATGTATTCTTTTTTTGAAGGCCTTACATAGGACGTTTATGTCAAAAAGACCTTCTATGAATCCTCTGCAAAAAATCCTAGAGACATCGCATCGCTATCGCTAGATCTTCTTCTATATCTAGAACACTTATAGGACGTCTTCTTAGACCTCCTTCAGGTCTTGAGCTCCCCCATGAGCCCCTAGAAGACCTGGAGCTTCTCTATGAGTCCCTAGAAGACCTTGAGATCTTTCATGTGGCCCCAGAAGACTTTGAGATCTTCAAGGCTGCCTTAAAAGACCTTGATCTCTTCAAGGCTGCCTTAAAAGACCTTAAGCTTCATCTAGGCGGCCTTAAAAGACCTTGAGCTTCTTCTAGGCGGCCTTAAAGGAAATTGAGCTCTTCTAGGCAGACCTAGAAGGCTTTGAGCTTTTCTCTTCTGGGCGGCCCTGAAAGACCTTGAGCTCTTCTAGGCGGCCCTAGAAGACCTTGAGCTCTTCTGGGCGGTCCTGGAAGACTTTGTGCTCTTCTGGGCGGCCTAAGAAGACCTTGAACTCTTCTGGGGGGCCCTGGAAGACCTTGAGCTCTTCTGGGCGGCCCTAGAAGAATTTGAGCTGTTCTAGGTGGCCCTAGAAGACTTTGAGATCTTCTAGGCCGCTCTAGAAAACCTGGAACTCTTCTAGGCCGCTCTAGAAGACCTGGAAATCAGGTCCTAGAAGTGCTTGGGCTTTTCTTGTCGACTATAGAAGATATGGAGCCATAGAAGACATGCAGCTCTTCTATGCAGCCATTAAAGAAGTGGAGCTCTCTATGGAATGTAAAAGACATCCTGTCGATCTTTATATATAATAGACCTTGTCGAATCTATATTTATATAATAGCTGGTACTGGCTTCATATATCGTCTATCTGTCTTCCATAAATGGAAGACATCATGTTGGGCTTTGCTGTAGAGACGGCCAATCCTATCAGTATTTTATTGTGCGAGAACTCCTTTCGAACTTGACCTTCCTTGGCGACTTTTTCTCATGAAGTTCCATGGTATGGGTATTTTTGGAAATTACCCTCCCCTTTTCCTTTGCTTTTCACCGAAGCACTTGCTTTCTGGTCTTCTGATTAAAAATTGTTTTCATCAAAACCCAACGCAAAAAAAATCTCTTCAGCTAAAAACTTCTCTGTCATTGAAACCACTAAAACCAACAACAACAACGACAAAAAATGTGAAACGCGAATTGGAAATGAAGAAAGCTTCGATAGTTTATGACACACCACAAACATAAATTTCTAAGTTTTTGAAGTGAGTTGCGGGAACGTTGTGGCTGATTTCTTTGGAAATCATCACCATTCTCGGATATTGAATATTTTGTTCGATATAGATGCGGAGTGATGCGACCGACCGACCGACCGAGACACATCCTTTGGCATATGAGAATGTTATAAATTTTTCAGATGATTTCAGTGCTCCCACAAAAAAGAATGTGATTTTTTTCTTCCTTGACGATTTAAGCCATGACTTTGGGGTTTGAGATATTTTCAAAATCAAAACACTCTGGCACTTCTTTTTTTTTGGGTTACGTCTCTTTAAACTCAATTTGCGCTAATAAATCGCCCAAAATTTTGACAGTTTCATGTGTCTCTCATATATTTATTGTGGTGCACACATACACACTAACAACAACCACACGGAGGGAAGCTGTAAAAAACGCTAATAATTTCTTCTTCTTCTTCAAATGGACGATTGAATCGATGGATGAATGGTTGTTTTATATGGTCAAAGGCATAGACAACGGACAGCATCAACATCAGTGGCATATCAACTGAAGTATTGCAGAAGTAGAAAAAAACGCAGCATTCATCCATCCACCACATCATGGATCAGTAGTCGCATCACACACCGTTCGTCCATCCTTCCGTCCGATGTTTGTTTGGTCGACCCGTTGTCTGGCCGTCGAACAGCGTTTTAGTGTTCAAGCATTTATCATTATTTGTTTATATAGGAGTGTTTAACATTCCAATAAAACATCGAAAGCCGCTCCGCGACACTGGTGGACAGCAATTCAATGGTGGGTTTGGATTTGCTTATGGTCATAACCTTAGTCGTTGCTCCATTCTTTGCTCGTCTTTTCATCTAGCAATGCTAAACGGTTACATTTGCCACAACATGTGAATGTGCATACCTATCTACATATGTACATGTGTGTGTATGTATGTCTGTTTGTCTCTTTGTAGAACTTTCAAAGAGCCTTCATTGTATATAGATTTGTCGTCGGTTTGTCTGACATTGCCAAAAGCAGTACCCCGTTAAGTGAGAGGGAAGGAGAGAGGGAGAGAGCGGAACAAGGAAACTTATTAACAGAAAATAAAATGGGCATTAAGAGAGAATTGTCGATACCCTACTCACTTCAATTGTACTATACAAAATTCGGAATAATAGCTCAAAAAAGATGACGTCGTTCATTGGCAAGAAATCTGGTCAAGTCAGTGAATTCACATTTTTGGAGCAATACAGGCTGAGATGAACAACTTCAGACTGCTGTCATTTCTAAGCCACTCGTCCGACAGCTGTTAAAATTATTCCAGTGACAGCTCATTATATTGTTTACAAGCGTACAATAGCATTTTGGGGAGAATTTTCCAGAAAAAAAGTTATTCGTGATGGAATTCAAGCGTGATAGTCTGATTTCTTTATATTTGGCTGGAAAACCACAAGTGGCTATCGTTAGAGCACTCCAGCATTTAAATGTGAATAAATCTTTTGTGTCTCGTACCGTCCTCGTTATCGTGATACTGGTAGCGTATCGCGACGTCAGGGAAGTAGACGGAAGAAAACAGCAATATCGGCAGAAATGGTAAAGAAGCGACTTGAACGAAACCCGCATAGCAGTGGCCGAAAATGCCTCGTGAGCTGAATATATCGCAATATTCCATTCGGCAATTATTGAAAAATAAGCTCGGGGTAAAGCCATTGAAATTCCAAAAAGCAAGAACTTACACCGCTTACCACGGAAAGAAAATTGACTCCAAAGAGCTAAAGAGTTGCTTCGCTTAGCAAAGAGGTCAGCTGAAAATGTGCACCTTCGGTTGGCCACCAGAACTCAAGCGCCGGCCATGGAGATGGTGTGGGCCGCCATAACAGGCGATGGTCGCTCTCCGTTAGTATTAATTGACCGTGACATCAGAATAAATGCCGAATATTATCGAGAAAATATTCTGGAGGGTGTATTGGGCACACAAACATTTTGGCCGTAGACCTTGGACTCAGCACGCACCTTCCAAGAATGGTTACAAAATGAGGTCCCTCGTTTCATTTCCAGTGCATAATGGCCACCAAAATCTCCGATTAGCAATCCTTTGGACTATTGTGTCTGGAGTATTTTGGAAAGCAAGGTTGGCACTCAAAAATACCAAAGTGTCGATCACCTCAAGCAAGCGCTTCGTCATGAATGGTCCAAAATATCGCAGAGCAACATTCGGGCAGCGTGTGACGGTTTCATTGGCCGTTTGAAGGCCATAATTCGTGCCAAAGGTGACCATTTCGAACAAATCAAAACTTATTCTTAAAGTTGATGCTATTTCCCCCATTTTTTGCTTTCGTTCAATAAAATTTAAAAAAATGTAAAAATTATGGCGTTTGGCTTTGATGCAGTTTTTTGAGCTCACCCTGTAATTCGTTGATACCAAATTATTTTGTTTAAGAAAATCAAGTATTTTTTCCGAAATAAGGACGAAAGTCATTCCAAAATTAAGTATTTTTGACAAAATTGACATGTTTTCCAAATTCGATTTTTCAGTTGGTAAAATCCAAAACCTCAGAGGAGTTTAAGTTCTCAGACCATAGTTTCAGAAGGCATCTATATAGCCTTGACAAAAAGCATTTTGTGATATTGTCTGATTCAATCTTCATGCCCTAGGTAGTTCGAAATCGACTTTATAACCTGTTGCGACTGTAACATGTTCCATAATATACCTCATTTTTTGCCATAGAGGCTCTCAATGAATTAACAAAAAAAACAGCAACAACAAGATCATCAACCGTACAATCACAAACAGAAGCTGCAACAACATAAGTTGTTGTAGTTGTACTGTTTTTTTTTTTTTGGTTACTTCCACCGTCTCTATACTCCGCTCATTGTTGTTGACTACTTGTGTTTTTGTTGATATTGTAATTGTTTTTGGCTTTTGAATGGTTTTGAATGATGTCAACATGTTTGGACTTTACAAAATATCAGCAACAACAACGTTTAAGCACAATGTAAATTTATGTTGTTTGTTGTAGAGTTCGGTAGAAAAGCAAAAGATTTACAAAAAAACAGAACAGAACAGCAGTTGAAAACAACTCGACTAATGCTGTTGCGGTATGGAGTTGGAAGTTGCAAAAGCCCCGTCAAGACCACTGTCGACCAGACAACAACAACAAGGTGATGGAGATGTACAATAAGCCAATTTATCATCTGGTTTCAAAATAAACATAAGATAATTTTTCATTTGAAAGGCAAGCTTTTATAGTGGAGGTTTTTTTTATGAGGCTGAGAAAAGAAATTGAGCGCAGATAGGTGAAAAATTGGATCGAACAGTACTGGATGTTGAAGGAACATATAATATATATGTGACCCTTTAATAGAAATTCATAAATATATATAGAACTTTTAAAAAATGTTCCGCATGGCTCATCACAGGCCATTGTGAATATATCAGAACTCCGAATAACCCGCTCGAATTTGTACAGAGTGAAACTCACTCGAATTCGAGTGGGTGCGTTTCTGGGAGCAGGAAAAAATCGAGCAAATCTAATTTTTTGATGTCGCTCGAATAGGAGGATATTTTCTCGCTTTTGATTGGGAGCAAAATTACTTCAAAATCGAGCAGATTTTAATCATGCCGAGCACAGTTTTTGTCATACCGTTGTTGTATTTCTATGTTTGTGTATAATTTCTGTAAAAAATCACCCCCTCTTCTCTGTAAAACTGTAACACAACCAGAAATCATTTGGGCGCCATTGATGCTCCGAAAATACACAACATTGGATAAAGCTTTAAATGTTTAGATCACATTTGGTACGAAAAAAACTTCTATAACCTTTTTAAAAATGCTGTCAATTTCATCCATCACGATGTCAAGGTCCACCATCTTGAGAATTGTAAATATTTACTTGAGGAGACGAAGGTTCTTCCCTAACGTGAGCATAATCGAATGCTTTCCTTGCAGTACCTATTTAGATGTTACCGTATAAGTCATCCAAGTCATTATATTGTGGGCTGAAATCTACCACGCAGGCATGTCAGGAAAGGCCTGCATGATCTAAATGATGTTCGAGTTGACAGCTTTAACCATGATGTACCATTACACAGGGGTCGAAATACGATTCGCGGCCAGCGTCACCTTGGAATTACCCAAAGTTCTCTTAGAAAGTGGTAGCCCTCTTTCTAGGCCTATTCTGCAGGTGCCAATTCGAAGATCAGCTATATGAGCGTAACTTCCCTCTGGGTAACACGAGACTGGTCTTTCCAAAGTTAAGGTACTATCTGGGACTAGAACGACCTTAGCATAAGGGCTACACTGATAATCAAAACGTTTACATGGACGTAGCTTTTTCACTGAGAGAAGCAAGGCCTATTCACCTCTTCCGCTTGGACGCTGGTTACGTGTTATGTGATCTGTCCAGAGGACCTTCTTTCTGGTACCACAGGTGGAGGGTACTCTCTACCGCACCTTCATATATCTTTGAGATCATGTAGATGGCACTTTCAAATCAAAAACCGACAAAATCTCAAAAATATATGAGGGTGAGACAGAGAGTCCCCTCCACCTGCGGTACCAGAAAGGAGGTCCTCTGGACAGATCACGTAACACGTTGCCAGCGTCTAAGCGGAAGATAGGCCTCTCTTCTCTCAGTGAGAAAGTTACCTCCGAGTTACTTCCTGTTTCAGTCCCATGTGACTAAAGGATTGAAAGGTGCTAAGACGACCTAAACCACACACTCATCCTACATTCATACTTATACATGCAGAGCAGACATATTCATAAATCACATTCAGAAAAAACCTATTTATACTAGTGCCCGAGGATGGGCGAACTGAATCATCAAGAGAGAGAGAGAGAGGTACAACGATATAAGATAGAACCTTTAGATATCAAAGCCTATCAGGCAGGTCTGAATACCACTCACACTGATGCAGTCCCAGATATAGTCAAGCATTATATTATGAATGTCATCCTCGGAGTTTATTCTAAATATATGGTAGACAGGCCAGACTTGTACGACAAATTTCACCAGATGCTTTCAGATGATAATAGGTATTCTTACGTTTGGGAAAAGTTTAACAAATTTTCCAACGATTTCTTTATGGATATTTTAAACCCTAATTTTCAGAGACTTTTTTGTTTTGGAAACTTAAAAAATGCAATCTATTTAGATGTAGAGGCTGCCAACATTATCGACAAATTTACGCGGACAAACATAGCTCTTATTGGCTTCACATAAGTTCCCAAGACTTTGTCATTACTAGCAGCAAATAACTTATATTAGCTTGTATTAACCCATTTTTTTTCAAAAGATTCACAAATGTTCCATTATTTTTAACCCAAAGAAATTATTAAATAAACGAAGATTTAATTAAATTTAATATTCATAAAACAATGGTTATCGATGACCAACGAACAATGAAAACACTTGAAGCAACAAACTGGCATGACAAACAACGGCCTCATCACATTACTGTGTGAACAAACATACATAGTTCGCCTGTATGTATGATTGCAACATGCCTGGACAATTATAGGCGAGCATATATTTTTATATGTTTATCCATTGGTCAATAAAACATTTTTTACTTGCAACTGAAATTGTTTAAACAACCAAAGTAACAATGTCGTAGACATGGGGGGAGAGCTTTCGGGAGAGATAGAGAGAGGGAGTGGGGTAGCAAGGTTCAATTTACGCAAAAAGAGAAATGGATCTATAAAAATAAATTGCAAACATCATAAATCAGCTGCGAACAGTTGTCGTTGTTGACGTTTAATAAACACCATATTTGGTTAGCCATGTTGATGTTTTTTAAGCCATTTTTAATTTATGTCAATATATCTCTCTCGCCTCTCTCTCTCTCAGCGATGGACAACAACGGCCGTGATGATTTAAAATCAGCATCAACAACAACCAAAGCCACTTGCGTAAAAAAATCCAAAATGAATAAAGCCTATCAGACATCTGCCATACTCGCACAAAGAGAGTGAAGTATGAGTTGTGTTATGGAGCGAGCAATTAAGACGACTGGCTGCCTGGTTAGCTGCCTCTGGATCCATTCGGATTGGCCTGGCCATGAGTGGAAGTTGGTCAATACCTATATAGTAAACAAGTTGTTAACTGGACTTATCAACAACGCATAAGTGTTGTATGACGAAGACAGCAGCTGCAACTTTGACATGGAATATATGGTTTAACCCTCAGAGGATAAGTAGGTGAATTATTCTCTTTGGTTTAAAGTAATGATGGGTTAGAGGTTACATGAATAATGACATAATTCCCGAGGAATTGAAATATTTATGTTCAAGAAGACAGGAGTAGGAACTACTAACTTAAAGTTTTCCAGAAAAAGTACCCTTGAAGTAGTCTTAAATATATGGAGGAATATAACGATTGTAGCTCTATAGGAAATTGTATATAAATCTCTCCAAATATAGATTTGATACGCCTTCAGAAATACAGAGAATGTGTCCCTGACATTCATAGATTTGCTCATTTTTACTCTGGAGAGAAACTTGTTCGAGAGCAGGATTGCTCGAAGATTTGGAGTTTTTTACGGAGTCTGCTCTTCAATTTGTCGTTGCTTGGTGTGGCACGGCTCTCGAGTCATTCCTGTTTGAAAAATTAGAGAATCGCTCAAATTAGAGCAAGAATTTTTAGAGCATTGAATTTGAGTAAATTTGAGTGGGAAAAATATTTTGTTTTCTTCTTGTGTGTAATAACTAACGAGCTTTGATATTGCTGTGTACTGTAGAAGAGATGGGTGAAGAGAGGGGAAGGAGGTAAAGAGGGGGTATGATCATATACAGAACAAAACACATACATAAAAAAAGTGTTCGGTAAGAGAAGAATCTGCTCGTTTTTTAACGAATTTTGCTCCCACTCTAAAACGAGCAAAGCAGGCTCGTCCTTATTCGAGCGAAACAGAAAAATAGATTTTTGCTCGATTTGTTTTTTTTTTCTATTCCCAGAAGTGCTCCGCTCTACTATAAGCGAGTTTCACTCTTTACTCAAAGTCGAGCGAGTTTTTCAGATTTAGAGAAATGGCATCTTCCAAATCCGGTTTTAGGTATAGATAGGGATCGGATCTGCGAAAACAATGTTTTTCTAAAACATTTCCCTCCACAATCACAATCAGAACCATTGAAAAACAATAGAGAGAGAGCATAAAAATCCAACTCTCTGCCCGGCCCTGCTCTTTAAGTGTTTGAAGCCGCCTTGTTCAAAATATATGCATACCTAGTGGTAAAAGACTCTCTCGTCTTGCCAAACCAATGACAAATGAAAATCGAGGGAGAATACATGTGCTTTGTTTATACTTTTTCATTCGAGGCTGCCCATAGCTGCTTTAAAGCTGAAAAAAAGCTAATGCAGCTATAGTGGAGGTCGGAGTTCTAAATATAGAAATGTTATAGGCAGAAGAAAATAAGGGCATATCCAAAGCTCTGGTTCAAATATAAATTTATTTAACCTTGTCTAATTTCGGTTATTTTGGAGAAGGCTTTAAAAAACCTGTAAAAAATGATGGTGTAATCCAAGAGACCCTCCCAAGAACCCTCATAGGGTTAACATTATGAATTGTTATTAATATGCCACATTCACACATTAAATCGATATTTTTTGGTTGGAAATTTTTTGGCTACCCAAATATTGGCGGCTGATAAAGGATTTTTTGGTGAGAATTTTATCAACTCGAGAAGGAAAACAAGGACCATATCAAAAAACCAACCGACCAACAACAGCGGCAGTAAAAACTTAATGCATTTTTCATTAACAGATGGAAAACCGAAAAATAACAACAAAAAATCTTTCTGTTTTCATTCTCGACAAAGGAAGAAAGGAAGGATGAAAGGAAAGCAAGAGCCGTATCGAAATAAATGCATAAATTGTTTGATGAATGTTATTGGCTGATGGTTGTTGAGCTTTGTTGGAACAAGTGGCATGAAATGGATGGTTGGTTGGTTGGCTGCTCGCTGGCTGGTTGGCTTTGTTTTCCCAGGGATTATGCAAAATATCAAACGCATTATTTTTAGTTCGTTAACTTTTGGAATACATAATAAATCTCTCTCACTGCTATTCCCCCTCCAAAAAAGTGTGCTCCCTCCTCCCCACCATATCTACATCTACGGAAAGGCGTTAACAAATCAAACAAGTTTAGCATTTCACAATTGCTATGGCTAGGAGGTAGGGGAGTAAAGCCGCATTCACTCACCACTGATTTGTAATAAAAATTGCATTCGTCAAATGTTTGGTTTGAGCTGGTGCTTGGTGGTCATCACTGTCCTCCCCTCTCCCTCTCTCTTTGCCCTCCCGTCCATACTTTCTATGAAATCTAGCTTGTTAGCTTTGCTAATTTAACCAACGAATTTTAAAAGAATTTTTTTGTTCGTGGAGTTACACTTTTCATCGTTGCCATGCCACTCAAATTGCAACAGCAACAACAAGTCTCAAATTTAAATTAAATTTTTTTCTGCACCAAAAAAAGTGGAGAAAAACTGGCAAAGAAAATCCAGGGAAAACAGGCAAAAGAGCAACGCAATATTTTTTCTTAGACAGAATAGACGAGAAGCAGCAGAAGGAAGGACGAAAAGTAGAAGTGGAGTGGGGGTGTGCTCAGAGTATAAGTATTACTAATTAAGTAAGCGTAACATCACTCTAATTGCCACTAAAGAAGCGGCCGAAGCTTTTGAACTTTTCTCAAGTTTTTCCATAATTTTCTGTCTAAAGGAAGAAAGAAAAAAAAAACGGCAGCAGCTTTAATGCTAAACTGAAGAAGAAGACACCACTTAATGTTGAACGTTTAAAAATCACAGGGGAGAATGTCGAACAATTAATGTCGAAGATATCTAGAAACATTTTCCAGCAGATTGGCCAGTTATTATTAGCTCGGTGATTGAGCTACAAGGGACTTGTGAGGTATGTTAGGATTTGGCAATTGATTTGGCACCTACACAGTGTCAAATCCTGCAATTATAGTAGACATTTTCTAAACCAAATTTTTTAACCACAGAAATCAAATTTGAGGATTTCAGACCTATTCCTTCAGCCAATACCAAATTTAGTACTATTTAGTACTTTTCGTACAATTATGGTACACATTTCCAAACCACCTCCATATCTTAATTCCAGATACGAACAAAGACCTCAATATCAAATTTGAAGATGTCAGCCCTACCACTTTACCCTATACGAAACTTAGTACCACTTGGTACTTTTCCAACAATTGTGGGTCGAATTTTCAAAACCAACTATATATTTTAACCACCGATACAAGCTGTGACATCTATATCAAATTTCAGGATTCCCGTTCTATTCCTTCATCCAATGCCAAATTTAGTACTATTTAGTACTTTTCGTACAATTATGGTACACATTTCCAAAACCACCTCCACATCTTAATTCAAGAAACCAACAGAGACCTCAATATAAAATTTGAGGATCCCAGCCCTATCCCTTCACCCAATACCCAATTTAGTACCATTTTGTACTTTTCCAAGAATTATAGTACACATAGCCACAACCACCACCATGTTTTAACCACAGACATCAACAGCGACATCTATATCAAATTTCAGGACTTCAGCTCTATTCCTGCAGCCAATATCAAATTTAGTACTTTTTAGTGCTTTTCGTACAATTATGGTTCACATATCTAAAACCACCTCCATATCTAAATTCGAGATAACAGAAAAGACTTAAATATCAAATATAGGGCATCCGGCCCTATCCTTTCACCCAATACCCAATTTAGTACCATTTAGTACTTTTCCATGACACCAACAGTGAATTATGGTACACATTTCCAAAACGACCTCGACATTTAAATTCCAGATACTAGCCGAGACCTAAATATCAAATTTAAGGGGATTCAGACCTATCTCTTCAACCAATACCAAATTTCGTACCGCTTAGTACTAGTACCACTTAGTACTTTTCCAACAATTATGGCACACGTATACAAAACCACCTCTATATCATAGCCACAGACACCAACAGTAACATCTCACTCAAATTTCGGGATTTCAGGAACTTTCTCGAAGAAGAAAGAAAATATCTTAGGTTTCAAATGTACCAGTTTTGTCCGTAACTTTGAATGTAGTACTATTTTTCGTACTCTTTACAACAAAATGTGACTATTATAAAGGACTGCATATTTTTGTGGGCTTCTCTGTAAGGAGTAATTCCTCTGTACTCTAAGCATACGAAGTTCCATCTAGGTTCGAAGTTAAACAGAAAGGCAGATATAATTCAAACATAGATGGCGCTTCATATAAAGTAACCTTTAGGACAATATTTTCGAAAAAAAATTGACTTATCTCACGCTACTCAACCCAGTCTTTAATGTATACCTCCGAAAACCCCTCTCGACTTTTGTACAAAGAGTGACCTGTGCTCTTGGCAGCAGAAAAAAAATCGAACAAACTCAGTTCTTCGATGTAGCTCGAATATGAGTGAGCATATTTTCCTCTTTTTTGAGAGGGAGTAAAGTTTGTGCGAAATCGAGCAGGTTCTATTCTTGACGAGCAATCGTTTAGTTTTTCGTCCTTCCCTATTACCAACCCTCTTCCACCCCTCTCACCCTCTTTACCCCCTCTTCCGCCGTGAGTAGACTCCTTAAAAAACTTAATCTCTTTGAGGGATCCTACTCGCAAGCAAGTTTCCCTGCCGAGTGAAAATGAGCAAACCTGTGCCTGCTTTAATATTCCATACTTAGTAGTTAAGCCGTTGACGTACTGTCAGTCAATAAGTTTTCGTAGCTGGTACCGATCTATGTAGTCGACTTTAACTTCTTCAAATCTTCCAAAAAAAATTTCTATTTATAAAAAAATAAGAGAAAATCTCCCAAAACAAATCCAATTTGAATTTCACCCAAAATGTTTACAAAATCAAATGGCCGAAACCACCCCCTCCCTTCCCAAATGAAATTTGGCAGGACATCATGCGTTTAGAAACTTGCTAGTCATTTGCAATTAGGAACGTGGCAACACCTGTGGGTTCTTCTTTCTGCTTTTGATAGATTTAATGCGAATCACTCAGCCACCCCAACCACCCACCAATCTAGGGCCGATAAATGGAGGCATTGAAAGGAAACGGAAATTATTTTACGGATCAAACTTCAAAGTGTGAAATTAACACGAATCTTGTTAATCTACTCAGAAAAGCGAGAGAAAAAAAAACGAACGAAATCCCTTCAATCCTCTGTAAATAGACGCTGAAACAGCGGTGAAAATTAAGAACAAAATGTAATTGAAAAATACCAGAAAAAACTCAGAGAAAAAACTTGAAAACATTTTACGCTTCACAAAAGAAAAGATATTTTGTAGAAGAAAAAAAAAAAAACACCAGAATTGTAACAGATAACACAAAAAAGACAAGGGGACACAAAAGGGTGGTGAGAGCCATAATCCTTAAACTGTTTATAAAAAGGAATTTGCGTACCCTTCTTCCAACCCGCCGTAAAGGGGGTAGTTTTCAAAATTTCTGTGCAGCTATATTTTATAAGCCAAAAGGGAAATTCCTGGCCAGTTGTAACTTATGAATCAATACTACATTTTTCTTCTTTTGCTTCTTTATCGGTTCTTGTCGTTGTTGTTACTTTTGTTGTTGCTGTTGTTGTTGTTGTTCATTCTTATTGAGAAAATTTGCATAAGAAATGTTCGAAATGCAAATATTTTTATTGTCATTGTCGAAAGTATTTGACCAGCGCAAGTAAGCTTTACGCTTTATTCCCAAGTTCCCGCTCACTCGCTCGCTCACTCTCAATGAAGTAGCCATGCAGCCAAGCAGCAAAGCGAAAGGGATTCTTCTTGCCTTGCATAAATAATCCGACTACATGAAACCAGACAAACTGGAGCACAATGTTGAGTTTCAAGCTAAGCAGAGGAAAAAATACAATATTATCTTCCACAGCAGAACAATGGGAGATGACAAAAAAGGAGGTAATACTACAGAAGCTTAAGAAAGGTCGCAGCGAATGCAGGGGACCCTCCATACACGATTTTTTTTTTATGGAAAAAATTAGAGCTAAATAAAAATCTGAAGGTTGACATATTAAAAATGGATTTCAGAGCCAGGTACGAGTTCTGCCGCCGTTGTCTCCAAAAAGTTGACAGTTATAAAGAAGCTGAAGACGTCAGTCGCAATATGCATCTCGACCTCCACAATTTTGTCGTTTAGTGAAAATCTGACGTTTTTTTGAAAATCTGTCCTTAAATTGAAAAATATTGTCGCCAGGTTATGGTCCACAATTTTGATAGATTATAGCCACCGTTTTGATATCTTATGGTCCACGATTTTGGCAGATTATAGTCCTCGTTTCTGACCGTTTATAGGCTACTATTCTCCCAAGTTATAGACCATATTATTGACAGGTCATAGTCCAGTTATAGACCACATTAGTGACAGGTCAAGTTACAGCCCACGTTTTTGACAGGTTATAATGGAAGGTTTTGGCAGATTATAGTCCACGTATTTAAAAAAAATATAGTTTACGTTTTGACAGGTTATAGTTCACATTTTTGAAAGGTTAAGGTAATAGCCCACCCTTATGACAGACTATTGTCCATGCTTTTGACAGTTTCAGGTCATATTTTTGACAGGTTAGAGTCCACTTCTTGACAGTTCATAGCCCATGTTATTTACAGTTTTTTTGACAGGTTATGGTTCACGCTTTCGATTGGTTATAGGTTACGGTTTTGATAGGTAAGAGTCCACAGTCCACGTTTTTGGTACATTCTAGTCACCAATATTGACTGGTTATAGACAACGGTTTGACAGTTTACAGGCCACATTTCTGACAGGTTAGAGAAGCATGCTTTTGGCAGCCTGTAGCCCACGTTTTTTACAGGACATAACACCAGTGTTTTTTTTTTTTTTTTTTTTTTTTTTGAAGGTAATTGTCCATGTATACCCTCTAACATTTACAGGCTATAGTCCCCAATTTTGACAGGCTATGGTCCGCATTTTTGACAAGTTATAGTTCAATGATTTTGGCAGTTTTAAGTCAATATTTTTCGACTATTCTAATTTTCGTTACAATTCGACGTTTTAAAGGCACGATTCAATACAACACTGAGCCTCCTACTCACTCGTAATTATAGGTCCCTATCTATACATGGACATTTCGGAAATCACAATCCAAGTTATTTTTACATTATCTCCACGGAATGACAACCTCGTTCATTAGTTAAAGCACACACACATACACAAACGAAACAATGCATGTAAACAACAAAGGGAACAGTAGTAGTTATAAATACGAGTGAGTGAGAGTAAACAATGATAGCTATAGAGCTTAGACTCACACATAAAGAGAGAAGTATGGTATAGAAGATACAACAAAAACAATAGGAAAATGAACCTGAAAAATAGTGGCAAGCCGGTTTAAGCTTCAGTTAGGAGTTCTGGAGAAAGGTAGATCAAGGGAGTCTCCATAGACGAGGATATAGCAGTCTCTAAAGGGGGAGTCTCTCTATAGACGGAAGGGAGTCTCTCTATAGACGATCTGCATTTAGAGATAAGCTGAATGCGGTTTTTTTCTAGACTAGCTAAAGTCAGTATTTTAGGCAACCTCAGGTGACTTGAAAGGACTTTTTATAAATGAACTGAAGTGAGTTTTTTAGATGTATTTAGAGATGAGTTGAAGGGGGCCTTTTGTAGCTGAGCTCAGGGGAGTTTTTATTGACGAGCTGAAGGGAGTATTTTTTAGACGACCTGAATGTCTGAGGGGAGTTTTTAAAGACGAACCGAATGGAGTCTTTGTGGACGAGTTTGCAGACGAGCTAATAGAAGACTCCACAGAAAAGTTGAAGGAGTCTCCCAAAAACAATCGGAAAATGAACATGAAAATAAGTGACAAACGTGTTTAAGTATTGCTCGACATTTGCAATTATATTGTGCACATACTTGTCTTTTTTTAGGAAAATCGAATAGTCCGCTAATTTCTAAGTGGTAAATTCTGGAACTTGAAACACATCTCCCAATAATATTTTTATGATTTGTCTGCCATACAACAAACTTAACATACCCTCCATAATGGTGGCGGAGTAGTGTAATAACCCCCCCCCCCCCACCCATCATACATTTATTTGACCACTCCGAATAAATGCATTTGCACTCAATTCCAGGGCAATGTCGGATTCGGATGAAAGATGTTAGCAAGAAATGGTTTCCAACTGTGGCATTGGCTACTGTCTGAACAACTTCCAACCAACGAACTGGTACTTAAGTTACAAGCTAACATGTTGGGCACAAACAAACAACACCCAGGCTGAGCGGCAAATAGACGTGGCAAACAACATCATGTCGAAATTGCTGCTGCTACAGCTTCTGCTCCTGCTACAGCTTCTGTGTTGCTGCTCTTCCAAATGGCTGTTGTTTTGAAAAATTATTATCGAACACCTGTATGCGATCATGACCAGCTTCAGTTGAACAATCGATCGACCGACCGATCGATCGATCGCTCCAGCCATCTTCCTGTGGCCAAGCGGTCCGCCAACCATAGAAAGCCTACCGTCAGCTATCCAAAGATTTCGTTTTGAAATTTCCAAGAATAATTCAAATGGATTTGCATATAAATAGCTTTTGATGCTCCAAAGACATGGAGGAACAAACAGACACATACACACACACACACGCCCAGGACAACTCACACACCAACTGCAACGTATGGACTTGCAATAAATACGACCACCATATATTTTACGGTTAAAGGAATTTCACTGCCCCACATCTCCCGCCCGGGCTAAAGTTGTCACTTCGGCAAACAATGGGAAAAGCCTAGCCAACCAGTCAGCCGCAACTCTACTACAGGGAACTACTAGAAAATAACAGAAAGGCAGAGGCAGCCGAAGTGGCCGCACTGACCACAGACAACATGGATGCAGTTTTACATACAATGGGACTACAAAGTGACAGTGGTAACATGTCTAAACACACCAGAAATATTCCGCTCCATCCTCCCCCCATTTGCCATGAAAGGAGTTACCAAGATTGGTAACTAAGTCGTGTAAGTGTGCGTGTGTGTCTGTGTGATATGTAAAAATTTATTAAGATTTGCTTCCTTGTCCGACCAGAAACATGAGAAAATATTTCCATTTCCATAGTTGGACTCCCAGGCAAATCCCCATTGGTTTCCAAGGAACTTTAGTTCGATGTGACAACACCAAGATATGTTCGGTGCTCCTTCATCCCACAAAATGTGAGACATCAAAAAGTGTTGGCCATGGGGAATTAATTATTGTAAGTAACAGCAACAACAACGACGACAATAAGAACAACAAAAGTGTCATGTTTCCTGGGTGGAAATTTTAGGAAAAACAAAAGGGATGGGGTAGGCAAAAAAGGGTATAAATAGGCTCCACTGATAACCTTTAGAAGGTATGAGAGGGGTCTTCTCACAAATGATCTGAAGGGAGATTCTGGCGACTTGATAAAGGAAAAGTTTACAGAGTTCTGTAGAGAGGGTGATCAAGGGGGTCACCATAGGCGAGGTGATAGAATTCTCTACAGGAGAATTGAAGAGAGTCTCTCTATAGACGATATGTATTTAGAGATGAGCTTAAGGGGGTTCTTATAGACGAGCTGAAGCCAGTCTTTTAGGTAACCTCAACGTTGTCTTTTTAGATGACTCGAATGGACTTATGATAGGTGAGCCGAAGGGAGTTTTTTCAGATGAGCTGAAGGGTGTGCTCATAGGTGAGCAGAAGGCGGTCTCCAAAGACAACCTGAAGGGAGTCTTTGTAGCTGAGCTAGAGGAAGTCTTTGTAGCTGAGCTGAGTGGAGTTTTTATAGAAGAGCTGAAGGGATAATTTTTAGGCAACCTGAATGGGGTCTTTGTAGACGAGTTTGCAGAAAAGCTAATAGGAGTCTCCAAAGAAAAGTTGAAGGGAGTCTCCAGCTGAAGGGAGCCTTCTTAGACGAGCTGATGGAAGAGTTCTCAGCAGAACTAAGGAAATGATCTCTACAGATAAATAGGGAAGAGAGTCTCTCTATAGCTCTGCAGACCATCTGAAGGCTGTCTCTTTCTTTGGACGAGCTATAAGCAGTCTTACCAGCTAGAGGTAGTGTTTCCCACTCTCCATAGACTAGCTGAAGGCAGTCTCTTATCATAGATCTGATGACGATGGACTCTCTCTATTTATGACCCTTGAAGACAGTTTCGATAAACGAGCTGAATGAACTTTATATAAATGAGCTGAACGGAGTCTCTCTATAGATAAGCTGTGAAGGAAGCCCCTTTATAGGCCAGCTATAAGTAATCTCTCCTACTCTCTTTCTCTCCTTATCTATCTTTATGACCCACTCAAGGCTGTACGGATAAATGATACGAGAGAGGAGTAAATTTAACACTCTATATACGAGCTGAAGGGAGTTTCTCTTTAGAAAAGCGGAAAAGGCTCAAACAGGTCTCCCTCTCCAAATAATCTGAAGGCGGTCTCTCCCTCTCTCTATAAATCACTGAAGGCAGTCTCGATAAACGAGCTAAGAGAGAATCTCACTATAGACGAAAGGAGAAGGGATCTTCCTATGGTCGAGCGGACAAGGGAGCACCTATAGACAAATTGATAAAGAAGTCTCTTCATTAACAAGCTGATGAGAAAGACTCTCCATAGAATAAGGGTGTTTATACGATCAGAGGATGTCTCTATAGTATAGACGAACTGAAGGCAGTCTTGTAGGAACCTAAGGAGAGAGTTTGTACAGAAGATACAAACAGGAAATCTCTATAGTCTCTCATTTACCGAATTCTCTTTTGAGTGGCTAATTGGGCTATATTTTGACTTAAAATAAATCTCTTAACAAAAACTTAGCAGCTTAACCTCCATGACTTAGCTTCCTCCATACCCTGTTTACATATCCATCGATTTCAGCTTCTAAATATAAATCCTCGGAAGTTTCCCAGTATAAATGTTACTCTTAGAAGCCACTTTGAAATATCTCACTTCACACTTAAGGCCTTGTGCTGCTGCCGAAGTAACCCCAAAAATGTTGAAGATTCTTTTCTTGTCCCTTCGACCAAAACCGCATTGTTTTATTAGAAAATTTTGCAACAACCACATCGACGACAATGAGAAGACGATGATAGTTTAATGATATCAGACAGGATAAGGATAGTTTTTGGCAAGGATAATGGCCAGGCTGGCTGGCAGGCGAGAGAGCGAACATTGTTTGCATTTCCTTGGGCAACCTAAGTAAGTTTATTGAGGTCGAACTAATCGAGATGACTTCGATAAATACTTTTCGACCACAAATGATTATAAATTGCTGCAAGGACAACAAGGACATGAGGAAGATAATTTGGCGTTAAATTGCCAAAAACAACAAAGCAGAAATGATAAATAACCCCAAAGTGACACCGCATAACGATATGCAGGCACGGAGGACATGGACACGGCCAAAGGATAAACTAGGATAATATCATGTCAATTAGTAAGTCATTTAGTTAATTTTAAAGGATTTGCAAGGCTGAAACAAAAGTGGCAAAAACAAAAATAAAAGGACATTTCATAGAGATGGGAGAGGGAGGCAGCGACAATGAGAGGGAGAGGGAGACAATAAATCTGCAAATCCCCATCAATGACATGTGTCGGTGTATGGCGTTCCGAGTGTTTTGAAAAGTATTCGAACTGTTTAATAAACAAAACATGTGTTGTCCTGGCAAATGTGTTCTACGTTTCAGAGTTTGGAGCGACACTATCATCCAAACTTTGTTAGTGGACATGTTAAAACATGTTTAGTTTGGTGATACGAAAAAAAAAACAAAGTAAAACAAAAACTTTTATAATAAAGTGTAAATGAGTGATATGTAAAACTTTGTTGCACTGACGAAATCCGCAAAATATGATGTGTCTCTTCTTCGTTGTTTGACACCCATCGCTCTATTTTCGATAATGCATATTTCATCAAAGTTCCGAAACACACATCTAGACAATGTGACGCTGATTCTCCTTTGCAAAACAAGGATAATGACCTCATGCGGATGTTACAGAGTGTCACTTAGTTTGGCTGTGGGAAATATGCAACACGAGACTTGGATGAATTACCGTCTGCCTAGTTGACACATGTGCGGACAACGACTACGGCCGTGCTGCACCAATGTCAATGATGTTATTTCCAAACTAACTTTATTAATATATTTTTAATAGATCTTCGGCGCTTGTCACAGTGGGGGAAGATGCTGAGAACATAGCTATTGAAAAACTCGAAAAGCTGTTTAAAAATTAAGAAAAAATAGGGTTTATGGGGAGTTAGCATAGGAATATTAATAGACGACCTAGAAGAAATCCTTGTAGGTAGAAAAAAGCGAATCCTGGAATTGCCGAAGGGAATCCTAACAAGCGACCGAAATGAGAACTTAAAAGAAGAATTTATAAATAAGAAAAAAAAATTCTCCATTTACAAGATAGACAACCTGAGAGGTTTTAAGAGCAGTTAGATTTGACCTTGATTTAGGTGTTTTATTTAGGAGAGTCCAGATAGGCATCCCGAACCAAGTTTTACAATTCATACGTAAAATGTCTTTCTAGATGACTAAGAGGTCTATATATCGACGTCCAATACCTATAGACGACCAGAAAGGCATAACTAATAGAAGTTTCTAAGACAACCCGCTGGAAGACCTTCTGGCACTTTAAGAGGTAGGTAGAGGGAGAAATAAATAATGTGTTTTGAGATGAGCTGAAGAGAACCTTCATATCTGAGATAAAGTATGTCTCAATTGATCAGACGGGAGTTCTTGTGGATGTCAAGTAGTGGTTTCCATAGATACATTGAAGGGAGTTCCTATAGACGTATAGAGGAGATCCTCTTTGCTGGGCTGAGAATAAAGTCCCTACATGCTGATAGGGAAGTCTCGGCACAGTCGAGCTGAAGGGAGTTTCCAAAATCGAACCGTTGGGAGACCAAAAACTCGCTTAGAAAAGAATCTCCATAGACGAGCTGAAAGGAAGTCTCTCTATAGACGAACTGAAAAGGGAGTCTCCAGAGACGGGATGAAAAGAAGAGAGAAAGGAGAGTCTCCTAGTCGAGCTAAAAAGGAAGTCTATTAGTCTATTAGACACTCCCTCTCTCTCTAGAGACGGGCTGAAAAGAGAGACGAGCTAAAACGGAAGTTTGAAAAGGGAGTCGAGTTGAACGAAGCCTCCATAAACAAGCTGGAGGGAGTCTCTACAGAGTTGGGGAGAGTCTCTAGAGAGAAACTATCTATATAGGAGCTGAGAAAGGAGTTTTTATAGACAAGATGAGAATAGCCTTTTGAGACGAGTGGAAAAGGGAGTCCTCCTTTAGACGATCAAGTTGAAATAAAAGGTAAAACACAAAGAAAAAAAAATAATGTTCTCTTCAAATATTTTTTTTCTGGACCTAAATATATTCCGATCTTTTTAATAATACAAGCTAATATTTTTCAAGAGACAATTCAATCTCCCGGACTTCCTTCAATGAGTAAATATCGAAATTATATCTGTAAAAGACCTTCGTAATGTTCTAAACCATCCCTTATTGTGGTTACGAAGGGTTTGGAATAAAATCTAAGAAATATTATTCTAAAATATTGAAAAGTTTGCTATGTATCCTCATCAGATCTGTGGTGATATTATTAATCTGATCAATAAAGGAGATATTCCGCTATATTCTCCCACTGTGTAAAATAGAACATTTGTGACAACCTGAAAAAACGAGGTGGTCTTTCCTCTTCCCCACTGTTCGAATGATGAGTGAGTGAGTGAATGACCACTACATCATTGGCATATCACCGCACAGAAGGAGTGACCTAATGTCTTGTTGACAGATTATCATCTTTATTATCAGTTAAAGGAGAATGGATGATTAACATTATGGCGGGGAGTGGGTGTGTGTGCATGTGCATGTGTTTAGAAGACACTATGCATGTGTGTTTTCTAGGGACAATCATGTTGGGAATTGTTAAAATCACTCACACACACACACACATCCTATACTAATTGTTATGCAAGTGCAAACGTTTTGACCAACAATAGAACAAAGAAGATTCATTATTAAAATTCTCTTCGCCTACTAGGACGGGGGGATGCTTGTGAAATTGGCCATGGCATGTCAATTGATGATGAAGCATCACAAGTTTTGCTGGAAAGTTATTCTTCAGCCATGCATAAGTTACAATGACGTAGTGATGACTGACCACCACAGAGGATGGCGTGACAAAATACAGAAAAACAAACACAGCAAACACACACTAAGAGATGATTGTGTGACACGGCGGAGGATGAGCCAAGTGTGACCAAAGTCAAAATCACAAATATTATGCATGACAAGATAAGCCATTTAAGTCCAACAACAGAGTTTTTAGTTTCAACGAAGATGACATCGTGACCCCAACCAACCAAGCAATGGCACTCAACACACACAACACATAGTTGGTGGATTGGCTAGGGGTTGTTTTTGCTTCATCTTAACCTCAACTCTCACCTCGTGATATTTTAGTCTAAAAAAATTTGTGTAAATCCCGTTAAAATTACATTTTGTGTAACTTGTCATACTAACTTGTCCTGTCATATGTTGTAAAACACAATTGACCGACCAGCCCGCCCGCGACCACCACCAAATCAAAATCAAGGAAATCCAAACCAAAAATCCATTTCAATGAAATTGTTTAGCAGTCCTTCCTTCCAATGCCACCACGGCTAAAAACAAAGAAACAAATCATCGACTGCTCATTCTTCATTGCTAAGTGTTTGTTTGCTTGGCTTCGCCGACTGCCCGGCTGACTGGCTGTTCGATGGTTTCGATGAATTGCGGTTTTCCGAATTTATTTTTGTGGCAGTAATTTCCTCTTTGTTATTCGCTTACTTTCATTGCTTTCACAGTTTAACGGTAATTCATTTTATTTTGGCTCGGTTTATTGTCCTTTTTGTGTGTGTGTGTGGTGTGTTTCGTATCGGTTTCGGTTGTTTTCCATTTGTTGTGGATTATGTGGGTATTTGTTTTTGCCGTATTTTTTGTTGTCTTTTTTTTAGCAAATTGTTGTTGTCGCCATTGTTTGGCAATTATTCATAAATTGGCATAAAATCCCAAATAATATCCAAGGATCAGGGGAGGGGATCTTTTTCTCATCCGGAGGAGTGGCCGTGGTGTTAATTTAACACATGATGCTGTTATCCCGAACTACACTTGTTCTACAAGGGCATTACAAGTGTTTTGGGTGGTAGTCTTTCGGTGTTCCTCATCGAGTTGCTTTTTTATGGAAATGCCATAAATTTTATGTGGAAAAAGGAGGAAAGTTCGGGGCATATTTTTGAAAAAAAAAAAATAGTGGTGAGTTGTAGGTTGTTTGTCTGAATATCATTTATTTT